>NC_080026.1:78318473-78621503 GCF_030020395.1 Manis pentadactyla
AACTCAGTGTCTGAGGGGGGAGGGAACACAACTCACATTAGCATAGAGATTTAATAGGTTTCTTTGGCTTTATTAGTTAAATATCAGTAACACGTGTGTTTTCAACCTACTTGAACATTTTCATAGTGTTTGCTGTTTAATGATGGAAAAACTCATACTTTTGATAATAGAAGAGCACGTCTCTCACCAGAGACAAGCATTTAGAACCACTTTACAAGTCTATGTCCCCCGGCCCTTTGAAAAATCCTTGAAAGAGGGAACCCCTAGCCTTTCAGCGCACCTCCCCTCTGAGAATGCCCACACTTTTTCTCTCTTTAAGTGCCTACCTTTAAATACAGCTTTCTCACTGCTCAGTTTACTGCGTTTGTCCTCTTGCTATTTCGTTCTATTTCCAAGCTCCATTTTACCCCTGATGAGCAGGGAGGGGCTGCTGAGACCTCAGATTTGGGTCTGCAAGTTCCCATCACCTGGTGGACCCTAGGCAGCAGGCTTCGTCTTCCTCCCTCTACACCTCTGCATTTTCCGGCTCTCAGCTGCCTGCAAGGCCGCTGCCATTAATCTTTACTCTCGCTTTAATAAATTCCTTCCTTACCTACACTCTTCCAACCTGCTTGAGAATTATTTCTCATTCAGAGTCCCGAACCCTACCCCATCTAGTCTGAGGATTCACCTGGTGCGCAGGACCTCCCAGACATAGCTGCCCGGCAACGCTTTGTTTTATACTGATGAAATTAAGACAAATTTAGATAGCAAAATCCTAGTTACAAATTGTGAAGTTTGCCTTGGTGGTAGGTAATCATATTCCACCCCCAACCACAAAGAGCACTTGTTGCAATTATCCTTTTAAAGGAGAATTTGATTTTAGGGCATGGAAAGGAAAGCCAAAGTTCAGGTATAAATGCCTTATCAAAAACCTAAACCCAGTACCAGCACAAGGGCCTAAGAGTATCAGTTTTGGGAAGGACTGTTGGGCAAAAAACAGCTATCATTTGTTTTAAGGAGCTATTATACATCATTACTTTTGCAGGTTCTACTCTAATTATTCAATTGCAAATACTATTTACTATATTGCACACTCCAACATCTTCAAGAGTAGCATTCATTTATAATTTAAATGGATTAATAATTAATAAAAGGAGGAGGTTTTTTTTGGTGTTCTCAAACAAAAATACCATTTGGCAAAGAATAATGACAAAATAAAAGGCTACATTAAAATAAAAATTGCATATTAAGTTTTTAGATCAAATAAATTATAAAATAAACAGTTGAGACAAATTTTAAGCACTTTCATGGGCCTTTATAGCTAAAAACATAACTGAAGACAAATGACCTAATTCAGCGTTTTGTTCCTTGAAAGTACTGGACTATCTGTTCTGGATAATGTACATATTTCTGTCATTGATAAGTAGGCTTTGATAGTCAACTGAATTCATACATAAATTGTAAATAATACCAGTTTCAACTTATTTAGGGATTTAGGATTTTTTTTAAATACGATTTTCCTACTCTTTAACTCTATTGACATAAATATTTATGACACATGTAAGCTTTTGCAAAATTGGTATAGCATACTATTCACAATGGTCTCTCTAATATTCCATGGAAATCACTTTTGCATTTATTTGCAAATTTCATACAATTTATCCAAATTCTCAATATATTTATGAAAAGAGCAGTATGGAGAATTTATATGATGGAAAAAATGATAAAATATACTGACAGAATTTTTCCACTTAAAGGTTGGTAATTTTTTAATGTAATTTTTTTCTACAACCTCTTTTACATTTGAGCATGGCTAAGATCATCCTAAGGTGCATCAACTGTTTGATATCAACGTTTCAACTAAACCTCAGACTCTACAATTTTGAGAACATAGTATGCTGGCTCTTTTTTAAGGTGTGGCAGGATCTGGTACTCCACAAACATACATCCCTGAATCCCACCCCTGTACTGATGCCGGGAAAAACTGAGTTAGAGACAAATTCTTATTTTATAGGGAAACATGAATGTATCCCATGAGCTCTAGAAGGCAATTGGCCTATGATAATTATTTTGTGTCTAGTAATGGATTGAACAGTATCTCCCAATAGGAATGCCCAAGTTCTCAGTCCCCATGTTCACCCCACCCACTGCACCACCAGTACCTGTGAATGTGACCTTATTTGGAAACAAATTCTCTATAGACATAATTGAGGTAGGGATCTCAGGACTGGACCATCCTGGATAGGGTGGGTCCTAAAAGTAATGACTATTGTAAGAGAAGACAGAGAGAGACTTGAGACACACAAAGACATGAGGATGAAAGTCATGTGAAAAAAGAGGCAGAGATTGTAGTTATGCTGACCAAGGAATGTCTAGAGCTTCCAGAAGCTGGGAGGGGCAAGGGAGCCTTCTTCCCGAGGGCCTTCTGAGGTAGTCTGGCGCTGTAAACCCCTCGATTCTTCTGGTCTCCACAACAGTGATAGAAAAACACTTGTTATTTTAAGCCATCAATTTTGTAGCAACTTATTCTAGTTGCCCTATGAAACGAGTACATGCCTCTAGTATTTGGTTTAACAAAGACTACTATTTTACATGATTAAAACAGTGGTTATTATTTGATTATGGCAAGCATACAGTTCATTTTCCGATATTCTTCTACTTAAAAATGTGTATTGCTTGGATTTACAGGTCTTGCCTGACTGTGTCACCATTGAATACCATCCCTGACTCCAGGCCTTTTTGAATTTATGGAGATTTGTTATGAACTGAATGTTTATGACTCCTGAAAATTCATGTGTTGAAGTCCTATCCCTGTATGTATTTATAATTGGAAGGGGAGTCTTTGGGAGGTAGTTACATTTAGATGAGGCATGAAAGTAGGGCCCCTGTGATGTGATCAGTGTCCTTGGAAAAAGAGGAAAGGAGACCAGAGCTAGTACTCTCTCTGCCAGGTGCGGATGCAGCAAGAGGGAAACTAGACAGCTCTCATCAGGATGAGTCTGAAGGCACCTTAGTCTTCAACTGTCCAGATTCCAGAACTGTGAGAAATAAATGTTTGTCTGTTAAGCCCATAGCAGCCGGAGCTGACTGATACAAGTTTGAATAAAGTAGAGAGATTGGTGCAATCAAGTTCTACAAGACATTTCAAGTTGTATTAATTTGATGCAAAAATCGTTAAAGTACTACTACCTAATCCATTTACACTACCAGATTAAGGAAATTTGTGTTTAATCAAACTTTTAAAAATGAGCACTCTATCCTTACAGAAGTAATTAATAACTCATGAATGTTAATTATATTTGCCAGGTTAATTTTCAGTCTGTATTATATTGCAGGAAAGGTTTAAAATTGATGATTCACCTTCCATTTGAAGTGTCACTTACAGAACTAAGGGCTAACTTGAATCTTGGAGACACAGCTTTGTCAAGGCTGGGCTTCAATATTGCAAAATATCTCAGTCTTGAGAATGGAATTGATAATTAGTCTAAAATGCCACAAAACTTTTTGCAGAATGAGTTCTATCCTGCCAAATTTTATCCAGTCTTTAAAGAGAATGACTTTCATTCTCTTGAAATGATTCCATGAGCTTTATTAAGTCATGTCTGTAATGGCAACTGCTTGTAAATTTAAACTTTAATAAAAAAGATTTCCCGAGGATGGGATTAAAGATGGTGGCGTGAGAGGAGAGACAGAAGCTTCCTCCTAAAACTGGATACAATTAGAAAATTTAATTGGCGCAACTAATCCTGAGAGAGCAACAGGAAAGGGCATCAAACTGCACACACCTGGAGAAAAGAGCAGACCTCAGTGAATGGGGTAACGTACCGGAGCTGTGGCTCCACAGGAACCTGGCCCCTCCCCCAGCTATAGATCACCAGCGGGAGGAAGACAAAAGGAGCAGGGAGGGAGTGGAAGGCTTAGGACTGCTGAATACCTAGCTCTGGAGATCTGCGCTTAGAGCACAAACATCCATTTCATGGTGCTTTCATGAGACTCGCATGACTACTGGGTTGGGAAGTTAATACAGGCAGAGTTCCTGGGGAGACTGGGATTCTGGCTGCTTGTGGAAAGCAGGGATTCATACTGGCTGCTCTGGGACAAAAACTTATACCTGTGTGATGGGCCCACTGGCTCAGGCAGTGGAGACAGGCACAGCAGCCAGGAGGCAGGAAACAGCTCTTTCCTACACCCAGGCACCGGTACCACTCCCCTGGGACCCCCGACATTGCTTCAGGGGCCCACAGCACTAGAAAAGAGCTTCTGGACACTAGAGGGCGCCATATACAAACATGAAACGCCAAAGGAACCTTGTCCAGAGTAAAATTGTTAATACCACTCCCAAGAAAGATTTAAATGATATGGAACTCGTGACTCTTCCTGAAAGGGAGTTCAAAATAAAAATCATCAACATCCTAATGGAGGTATGGAAAGAAATACAAGAACTCAGGAATGAATTCAGGTCAGAGACCCAATTGTTAAAGAACACAATGGAGGGTATTAAAAGCAGGTTGGATACGGTGGAGGAGACAATAAATGAAATAGAAACAGGAAAAGAGGAATACAAAGAAGATGAGGCACAGAGAGAAAAAAGGATCTCTAAAAATGAAAGAATATTGAGAGAACTGTGTGACCAATCCAAGTGGAACAATATTCGCATTATAGGGATACCAGAAGAAGAAGAGAGAGAAAAAGGGATAGAAAGTGTCTTTGAGGAGGTAGTTGCTGAAAACTTCCCCAGTCTGGGGATGGACATAGTCTGTCAGGCCATGGAGATCCACAGATCTCCCAACACAAGGGACCCAAGGAAGACAACAGCAAGACACATAGTAATTAAAATGGGAAAGATCAAGGATAAAGACAGACTGTTAAAAGAAGCCAGAGGCAGAAATAACATCACATACAAAGGAAAGCCCATCAGACTAACATCAGACTTCTCAGCAGAAACCTTACAGGCCAGAAGGGAGTGGCATGATGTATTAAATGTCATGAAGCAAAAGGGCCTGGAACCAAGATTACTTTAGCCAGCAAGATTATCATTTAAATTTGAAGGATGGATTAAACAATTTCCAGATAAGCAAAAGCTGAGAGAGTTTACCTCCCACAAACCATCTCTGCAGTCTATTTTGGAGGGACTTCTATAGATGGAAGCATGCCTAGGTTTGGATAGCTGTCACCAGAAGTAGTAAAATCATGGTAGGGAGGGTGGAGCAGCTGACTGCGAGGCAAATGCAAAATTAAACTGACTATGCCCAAAACCAATCAAGGGATATAGAAAAAGTATAGAATCTGATACCTAATATATAAAGAATGAAGGAGGAAGAAAAAGGAGGAGAAATAGAAAAGAACCTTTGAGATTGTGTTTGTAACAGCATACTAAGTGAGTTAAGGTAGACTCCTAGATAGTAAGGAAAGTAACCTGGAACATTTGGTAACCACGAATCTAAAGCCTGAAATGGCAATAAGTACATACCTATCGATAATCACCCTAAATGTAAATGGAGTGAATGCACCAATCAAAAGACACAGAGTAATGGAATGGATAAAAAAGCAAGACCCATCTTTATGCTGCTTAGAAGAGACTCACCTCAAACGCAAAGACATGTACAGACTAAAAGTCAAGGGATGGAAAAAGATACTTCATGAAAACAATAGGGAGAAAAAGCAGGTGTTGCAGTACTAGTATCAGACAAAATAGACTTCAAAACAAAGAAAGTAACAAGAGATAAAGAAGGACATTACATAATAATAAAGGGCTCAGTCCAACAAGAGGATATAACCATTATAAATATATATATGCACCCAACACAGGAGCACCATCATATGTGAAACAAATACTAACAGAACTAAAGGAGGAAATAGAATGCAATGCATTCATTTTAGGAGACTTCAACACACAATTCACTCCAAAGGTCAGATCCACCAGACAGAAAATAAGTAAGGACACAGAGGCACTGAACAACACACTAGAACAGATGGACCTAATTGACATCTGTAGAACTCTACACCCAAAAGCAACAGGATACACATTCTTCTCAAGTGCACATGGAACATTCTCCAGAATAGACCACATACTAGGCCACAAAAAGAGCCAGCCTCAGTAAATTCCAAAAGATTGAAATCCTATCAACCAACTTTTCAGACCACAAAGGTATAAAACTAGAAATAAATTGTACAAAGAAAGCAAAAAGGCTCACAAACACATGGAGGCTTAACAACATGCTTCTAAATAGTCAATGGATCAACAACCAAATTAAAATGGAGATCCAGCAATATATGGGAATAAATGACAACAACAACACAAAGCCTCAACTTCTCTGGGACGCAGTGAAAGCAGTCTTAAGAGGAAAGTATATAGCAATCCAGGCATATTTAAAGAAGGAAGAACAAACCCAAATGAATAGTCCAATGGCACAGTTATCAAAATTGGAAAAAGAAGAACAAATGAGGCCTAAAGTCAGCAGAAGGAGGGATGTAATAAAGATCAGAGAAGAAATAAACAAAATTGTGAGGAATAAAACAATAGAAAAAATCAATGAAACCAAGAGATGGTTCTTTGAGAAAATAAACAAAATAGATAAGCCTCTAGCCAGACTTATTAAGAGAAAAAGAGAATCAACACACATCTACAGAATCAGAAATGAGAAAGGAAACATCACAATGGATCCAACAGAAATGCAAAGAATTATTAGAGAATACTATGAAAACCTATACGCTAAGAAACTGGAAAACCTAGAAGAAATGGACAACTTCCTAGAAAAATTCAACCTTCCAAAACTGACCAAGGAAGAAACACAAAATCTAAACAAACCAATTAGCAGCAAAGAAATTGAAGGGGTAATCAAAAAACTACCCAAGAAAGAAACACCTGGGCCAGATGGATTTTCCTCAGAATTTTATCAGACATACAGCGAAGATATAATACCCATTCTCCTTAAAATTTTCCAAAAAACAGAAGAGGAGGGAATACTCCCAAACTCATTCTATGAAGCCAACATCACCCTTATACCAAAACCAGGCAAAGACCCCGCCAAAAAAGAAAATTACAGACCAATATCCCTGATGAATGTAGATGCAAAAATACTCAATAAAATATTAGCCAACCGAATTAAAAAATACATCAAAAGGATCATGCATCACGACCAAGTGGGATTTATCCCAGGGATGCAAGGATGGTACAACTTTCGAAAATACATCAACATCATCCACCACATCAACAAAAAGAAAGACAAAAACCACATGATCATCTCCATAGATGCTGAAAAAGCATTCTACAAAATTCAACATCCATTCATGATAAAAACTCTCAGAAAAATGGGTATAGAGGGCAAGTACCTCAATATAATAAAGATTATATATGATAAACACACAGCCAACATCATACTGAACAGCGAGAAGCTGAAAGCTTTTCCTCTGAGATCAGGAACAAGACAGGGATGCCCACTCTCACCACTGTTATTTAACATAGTACTGGAGGTCCTAGCCACAGCAATTAGACAAAACAAAGAAATACAAGGAATCCAGATAGGTAAAGAAGACGTTAAACTGTCACTATTTGGAGATGACATGACATTGTACATAAAAAACCCTAAAGACTCCACTCCAAAACTACTAGAACTGATATCGGAATACAGTAAAGTTGCAGGATACAAAATTAACACACAGAAATCTGTGGCTTTCCTATACACTAACAATGAGCCAATAGAAAGAGAAATCAGGAAAACAATTCCATTCACAATTGCATCAAAAAGAATAAAATACCTAGGAATAAACCTAACCAAAGAAGTGAAAGATCTATACCCTGAAAACTATAAGACACTCTTAAGAGAAATTAAAGAGGACACTAACAAATGGAAACTCATCCCATGCTCTTGACTAGGAAGAATTAATATTGTCAAAATGGCCATCCTGCCCAAATCAATATACAGATTTGATGCAATCCCTATCAAATTACCAACAACATTCCTCAACGAACTGGAACAAATAGTTCAAAAATTAATATGGAAACACCAAAGACCCCAAATAGCCAAAGCAATCCTGAGAAAGAAGAATAAAGTGGTGGGGATCTCACTCCCCAACTTCAAGCTCTACTACAAAACCATAGTAATCAAGACAATTTGGTACTGGCACAAGAACAGAGCCACAGACCAGTGGAACAGATTAGAGACTCCAGACATTAACCCAAACATATATGGTCAATTAATATTCGATAAAGGAGCCATGGACATACAATGGGGAAATGACAGTCTCTTCAACAGATGGTGCTGGCAGAACTGGACAGCTACATGTAAGAGAATGAAACTGGATCACTGTCTAATCCCATACACAAAAGTAAATTCAAAATGGATCAAAGACCTGAATGTAAGTCATGAAACCATAAAACTCTTAGAAAAAAACATAGGCAAAAATCTCTTGGACATAAACATGAGTGACTTCTTCATGAATATATCTCCCCAGGCAAGGAAAACAAAAGCAAAAATGAACAAGTGGGACTATATCAAGCTGAAAAGCTTCTGTACTGCCAAGGACACCATCAATAGATCAAAAAGGTACCCTGCAGTATGGGAGAATATATTTATAAATGACAGATCCAATAAAGGCTTGACATCCAAAATATTTAAAGAACTCACGCACCTCAACAAATAAAAAGCAAATAATACAATTTAAAAATGGGCAGAGGAGCTGAACAAACAGTTATCCAAAGAAGAAATTCAGATGGCCAACAGACACATGAAAAGATGCTCCACATCACTAGTTATCAGAGAAATGCAAATTAAAACCACAATGAGATATCACCTCACACCAGTAAGGATGGCTACCATCGAAAAGACAAACAACAACAAATGTTGGTGAGGTTGTGGAGAAAGGGGAACCCTCCTACATTGCTGGTGGGAATGTAAATTAGTTCAACCATTGTGGAAAGCAATATGGAGGTTCCTCAAAATGCTCAAAATAGACTTACCAGTTGACCCAGGAATTCCACTCCTAGGAATTTACCCTAAGAATGCAGCACTCCAATTTGAAAAAGACAGATGCACCCCTATGTTTATCGCAGCACTATTTACAAGAGCCAAGAAATGGAAGCAACCTAAGTGTCCATCAGTAGATGAATGGATAAAGAAGATTTGGTACATACACACAATGGAATATTATTCAGCCATAAGAAGAAAACAAATCCTACCATTTGCAACAACATGGATGGAGCTAGAGGGTATTAGGCTCAGTGAAATAAGCCAAGCAGAGAAAGACAAATACCAAATGATTTCACTCATCTGTGGAGTATAAGAACAAAAGAAAAACTGAAGGAACAAAACAGCAGCTGAATCACAGAACCCAAGAATGGACTAACAGTTACCAAAGGGAAAGGGACTGGGGAGAATGGGAGGGTAGGTAGGGATAAGGGCGGGGAAGACGAAAGGGGGTATTATGATTAGTATGTATAATGTGGGGGTTGGGGGAAAGGGGAGGACTTTGCAACACAGAGAAGACAAGTAGTGATTCTACAACATCTTACTATGCTGATGGACAGTGACTGTAGTGGGGTTTGTGAGGGGGACTTGTGGCAGGGGAAAGCCTAGTAAATATAATGTTCTTCATGTAATTGTAGATTAATGATAACAAAATATAAAAAAAGATCTCCCTATATATCTAAATTGCCTTAAGTTGAAAAGACAGAGAAAATGGTAGCAAGAACACATCTCCCTAATTCTTCCTCTGAGAGGCATTGATAATAGTACCTTTTTCTACATTATTTGCTATTTGTTCACAGGAACAAGGCTGAAGCAATCTTGGTCGATGACTTTCCCTCACAGTTTCTAGGGGAGGGTAGCATGTCTCTCTTCCACTCAGTGGATCAAGGGTGTTACACAAGCAACTGCTATCGACTAGGTTAAACCCATGAGTGAGACCAACTTTAGGATGAAGACAATGCTGAGCAAAACAGAGAAACAGACCAAACCCAGTTCCTCGCTCTATGTTTAAGAATACATTCTGAACTGTCTAAGTCACATGGAGCTTTTTTTAAATTACAGCTAGCTCGTAGCACTCTAACTATTCAAGCTAGATTTATTTGTTTCAGGAAAAATATATATTTTTTATTATGGAGAAATATACATAATATAAAATACACAGTTCAACAATTTTTTTAACTCAGTGACATTGAATATATTTGCAATGTTGTATAACCACTACCACTATTTTCCTAAGTTTTTTATATCATAAGCCCAAAGCAAGACCCTCTGTACCCTTTAAGCAATAATTTTCCATTATCCTTTCCTGATCCCCAGCCTCTGGTAAACGGTAATCTACACTCTCTCTAATATTTCACTATTCAGGATGTGTCACATAAGTTGAATCACACACCATTTGTCATCTTGAATCTGACTTATTTCACTTAGCATAATGCTTTCCCAGGCATCCATAGTGCAGCATCAATGAGAACTTAACATTCCATTTTTAAAGCTGAATGATATTCCATTGTATGCATAAACCACAGTTTGTTTATGCATTCATCTATTGATGGGCATTTGGTTCTTTCCCCTTTTTAGCTATCATGAATAGGAAATGTGAGTAAGAGCGGGTGATGGTATTGGGCTTGCCCATGCAGTCAATTTCTCACCAAAGACCAGTAATACCCTTCAGTACCAGGCACTCCTCTTGTTATGAGTCAGATCAGAGTCCAGAGTTCCAAATAGTTCATTCTTATCAATTTTTTCTAGCTTAATGGCTGCTTTGATAGAGGGATCAACACCCAGAACTTTCCACTTTGACCTTTTAAAATTTGTTTTTAAATAATGGTTTAAGTTTTGTGCTGGTTGAATAAAAATTGATGAGAAATTATTTTAGTGACTTTCTAAGATGCTTCACAGAGACAATGTCCTTGACTACTGGGCTTTATCATATTTTGTATATCATGAACAACTTTCCTGGAGACAAAGCCTTTGCATCACATGTTTAACACAGTAGTAGGACTGCGACCAGCATGTTCTTGATCAGTTTTCGGTTTGATGTGAAATATGTGTGTGTGGGTATTTAAGAAAATTCCAAGTGCAAAAATCCTCTCATACAAACTAATCAGTAATCTACACTTCAAAATAATTTTATCATTATGAGAAAGTTATTAATTTTTATAATGTGCTATAAAGATATTTGATTTTTTCTAAAACATATTTAAATATGTACACCAGAAACAACTAAAAGATAATATGCTGTTATCAAGATTTTTTTAAAATGTGTAATTGTCCATCAGTAGAAAATTGGTTATATATATTTAAGTCCATAAATATGATATGAACCAAAAGTATACAACAACATACAATGACTGTGTAATCATATTGATATTAAAATGGACTGGCATAGATCCTCATGCTGCCCTATCACCTTCTTTTCAAACTAGGGACAAAAAGTAAGAAAGAAGAGAAAAATAGAATCCAAAAGATGAGGAAAAGTAAAAGAAAAGCTAAATGAGGATGCAGAAGCTTGTTTCAGCTTAATTCTGAAACACTGAGAAAGACACTTTTCTCTAGAGAGACTTCAGGTCTCTGAAATTATCTCAGAGCATAAGAAGTGAAAGAAGCAGGAACATGGTTGATTTTGCTAAGGGCAACAGGAAAAAGAAAAGCCTCAAGATTGTAAGATGAAACCAAAGGTTAAACATTCTTTTCTGAATATTAAGCATAAGGTAAAGGAAAAATTCAGAGACTTTAGAAAATTGAGAAGCTTCTACATATTCTGTATTCTGATACAATCTTTCAACATAGTTAATTTCACTTAAACCATACAATTGCCTTAAGAATGGAAGATATTATCATTCCCTTTTTGCCAAGAAGCTGATTACCCAAGTTCAGATGATATTAGAAGGCAGAGCCACAACTTCAATCCATCTAGTGTTGCATTGTTACATGATCCTCGTAATGTTCAATATATTAAGAGAGCATATTAACTAATTAATTAAATA
Source organism: Manis pentadactyla (assembly GCF_030020395.1). Taxonomy (NCBI): domain Eukaryota; kingdom Metazoa; phylum Chordata; class Mammalia; order Pholidota; family Manidae; genus Manis; species Manis pentadactyla. The sequence goes on from NC_080026.1 coordinate 78,330,409, forward strand.
ACAATTATTTCAAAGCATATTTTAAAGTTATCAAGTTGAAGAAGAATGAACCATATTACTTAGAAGCAGACCTAGATTTAAGTCCCAATTACACCACTTAATAACTGTGTAGCTTTAGGCAAGCCATGTAAAATCACTGTACTACTTTAATTTAAAATGAAGACAATGCTACCTAAATGATAATTGGGACAAAGATTTTACATGTAATGTTATTATTCAACTATAAATGATTAACTCAATTATAAATGATAAAGTATTAAATCTAATGCTTAATCTTACACCACAAGGTGATCGCTTAGAAAAATATGTAAATGCAAGATAACATATCACTCATATTTTAGTAAATATAATTTTAAATAAAGTAATTTAGAAATACATTACTGAGACTCAATTTATATTTAGTAAAATGCATGAATCTTAAGTGTACACCTCAATGAATTTTATGCCTTTACATTCATATTCACACTACCCATATCAAGATAAAGAATAGTTTCACGACCCCAGAAAAGTTCGTTTTGTCCTTCATTTGGTCAATAACTACACAGGACTAAGACTATGTTAACTACTATCACCACAGTTTTCTTTTGCCTACTGCTGAACTTCATTTATCTGGAATCATATAGAATTTAGTCTCTTATGCATGGCTTATTTTATTCAACATCATGTTTCTGAGATTTATTCATGCTTTTGTATGTACCAGTACTTCATTTTTTTATTGCTGTGTATTATGACATTATAGACCAACATCATACATTTTTAATCTTTCCTTTTTCCCAGTGTTTTGCCTATTTTGAAAAAAGTTATCATGAATATTCTTACACTTTGCCTTTTTTGTGTGAATATATACACTCATTAATTTTTGTATATACCTACAAATTGAATTGCTGTCATTGGAATTATATGCAGTTTAACTTCATCAGGAATTACCCAACTTCTTTAAAATGTAGTTGTACAATTTTGTACTCTCAAATATATGAGAGTCCCTTTGTCCTGCTTCCCTTCAACACTTGGTATATTCAAGCCATTTTAGTTTAGCAATTCTCCTGAATAGGTAAGTGATATCTCACTGAAGTTTTAATTTTCCTTTTCTTAATGACCATATGAATTCAGAATATTTTTATACTATTACACACTTGGCTATATTTTATGAATTGACTGTTCAGATACTCTACCAAATTTCTAATTTGGTGGTTATCCTTTACATATAAATGTGTAGGGTTTCTTTATTCTAGATAGAAATATTTTGTGAGATATATGTTACTGCAAATATGGTCTGTCATTCTGCAACATGTTTATTAATTTATTTATTTGTATTGTGGTATGAACACTTAACTTGAGATCTACCCTTTAAACAAATTTTTAGGTGCATAATATAATACTTCTAAGTACAGGCATGATGTTGTACAGCAGATGTCTACACTTATTCATCTTACACTACTCACATGCCTGTGGAGTCAACCCATTTCCCTATTCCCCTCCCACTGGCCATCACTGTTCTATTGTTTCTGTGAGTCTGACTATTTTAGATAGCTCATATAAGTGGATTCATGTAGTACTTATCCTTCTGTGACTGGTTTAGTCACTCAGCATAATGTCCCCACATTTATCCACTTCCTTCTTCCTTCCTTTCTTCCTTCCTTCCTTCCTTCCTTCCTTCCTTCCTTCCTTCCTTCCTTCCTTCCTTCCTTCCTTCCTTCCTTCCTCCCTCCCTCCCTCCCCCCCCCCCCCCTCTCTCTCTCTCTCTCTCTCTCTCTCTCTCTCTCTCTCTCTCTTTCTTTCTTTCTTTTTTTTTATATCGTTAATGTATGATTACTTGAACAACATTATGGTTACTAGACTCCCCCTATTATCAAGTCCTCCCCCACATACCCCATTACAGTCACTGTCCATCAGCATAGTAAGATGCTATAGAATCATTACTTGTCTTCTCTGTATATACTGCCTTCCCCATGTCCCCACCACTACATTATGTGTGCTACTCGTAAAGCCCCATTTTCCCCCTTATCCCTCCCACCCATCCTCCCTAGTCCCTATCCCTTTGGTAACTGTTAGTCCATTCTTGGGTTCTGTGAGTCTGCTGCTGTTTTGTTCCTTCAGTTTTTTCTTTCTTGTTATACTCCACAGATGAGTGAAATCATTTGATACTTGTCTTTCTTGGCCTGGCTTATTTTACTGAGCGTAATACCCTCTAACTCCGTCCATGTTGTTGCAAATGGTAGGATTTGTTTTCTTCTTAGGGATGAATAATATTCTATTATGCATATGTACCACATCTTCTTTATCCATTCATCTACTGATGGACACTTAGGTTGCTTACATTTATTGGCTATTGTAAATAGTGCTGCAATAAACATAGGAGTGCATATGTCTTTTTCAAACTGGGTGAATTTCCTTCTTTTTAAAGACTCAATAATATAGTATGACAAGCACATTTCCTTTATCCAGTATCTGTAGATGGAAATTTACATTATTTCTAAGTCTTGGTTATGGTGAATAAATGCTGTAATAAACATGGGAGTGAGGATATCTCTTTAATATCTTGACTTCAATTTTTTTATATATATATCCAGAAATGATTGCTGAATTACACAGTTTTTTTTTAGAAACCTGTATACTGTTTTCTATAGTGCGGCACCAATTTACATTCCCACCAACAGTGTACAAGGATTCCAAGTTGCTCTACATCCTCACCAACACTTGTTATCTTTTGTTTTTGTTTTTATATTAGCTATCCTAACAGGGATGAGGTGATATCTCATTGTGGTTTCGATTTGCATTGCCCTGATAATTAGTGATGTTGATGATATTTTAATATCTCTGTTGTCCATTTGTATGTCTTCTTTGGAGAAATGTTTATTCAATTACTTCACCAACATTTTTTAACTGTATTATTTGTTTTGTTTTTGCTATTGTGTTTTTGGAGTTCCTTATATATGTAATGGAGTTTGTGATGAGTAAATGAATGTAAGTTAAATATAGTCCAATACATCAATACAATTTTTCATTTATGTTTTGTGCTCTATAAAAATCATTGTTGATTCCAAGATCAGGCAGATATTCTGCAAAGCTGTCTTTTAGAAACTTTAGCATTCATATGTGTATATGTAATCCATCTCAAATTAAATACTGTGCATGCTATGAGTGAGGGGTTAAGGTTAATTGAAATGATTATTATAATGTAGATTCCTAGGTCCTAGCCAAAGCTTTTCATATTGGACTCCTTTGAGATCTAAGTTCTTTAAAGGTAATAGATGCTTAATATTAATGAATTTGTTTTATTTTTTCTAAATGGGTAGTTCTTAATCCTGCTTCCATGTTAGAATCACATAGTTTGTTTTCTGCTTGTTTTGTTTTGCTTTTAATAGCATTGCTTCAATTTTCCTTTCAGAAATTCTAGTTTGGCAGCCCAGGCCTTGGGATTTTAAAAGTTCTCTGGGTGAGCTATACGTGAAGATAGAGTTTAGTGATACACTCTTCCTGGATGAAAACACTTGACTGAATTGACTCTTTTCTTGAAAACAACATTGGAAGTAGTTTTTGTTTTTTCTATTTTCCCCTTAGACAAAGCAAACTTGGGCTTTACTCAACCTCTATCATTTCCTATACGGTAAATACATCCTTGTTTTAAGGTTCCATATACCAAATTTTTAATTTGGTGGTTATCCTTTATATATAAATGTGTAGGGTTTCTTTATTCTGATCCAAGAGGATTATTATTTATTATTTGACAAAAATAATATATTTCTTGAATAGATAACTCACATTAACTAAAAGATGTTATAATGACTCAGAAAATGACAGTATGTCATAATGACTCAGAAAATATTATATTATTATACCTAATTTACACTTAGGGAAGATTTTAGGCAATCTAATTTTTCCTACTTAATTTTTTTTGATGAATCAAAGTGGAATAAATAATTTTCAAGTTCACATTATACTACACTGCATTTCTTGAAAAAAACTAATTTGATGATTTGTAAACAGTATGCTGTTATTTAATTAGGGTAAGTAGATGCATGCAAAGACTTTGAAGGTGAATTTTTAGCGTTGACCCAGATACTTTCCCCAAATGTGTTAGACATGAAGGCATGAAGGTAATAAACCACATTTTAAATCTAAAAATTCATCAAACCTTTTCTGAAGGAAGCTGATTCAGCAATGTATAAGAAATGTGGGGATGTTTCTCTTACGTGATTGTGTCTCACATTTTTCAGATACTATGCATTTTCAAGACTGCACAAACTCAACTTCTGTAAGGGACCTCTGCAGTACAAGCTCACATAACCCTCATATATGTAGTTTACATATATGATTTTATTGTTCCACATATACTTGCTCTGTCAAATTAGATTTTAAACCTCAGAATAAGAATTGTCTCAACTCTTTTTGTAAACTACACAATTTATAGCACAGGTGTAGTCACAGGAAAAATAAAATATTTATGACTTAGGTGTTTGACTTCTGCCCCGTGGGATAGTCCTTTCATGCTAAAAGATCTCAGAAGAAAATCTGATTAATGAAAGCATAGGAAAATAGACTGGAACTAAAAAGGCATGGCTGAATAAATGTCAGGATCTGATCGATTAAACTGGCTACTCCTTTTACCTTAAAGTAAAGAGAGAATGGAAATACATGTTCCGGCTCCTTCTCTCTACTCCACACACATTGAGTGGAAGTTAGTTTCCCCAAAGGTGAGATGATGGGGCAAATTTTATCTGGTTTACAGGTCAGCTCTATAATGGTTCTAGATGAACTTGGAAGCCTAGATAATGCCGAAGGATATTTGTTGTTTGTTTGCTTGTTTACAATGACTTTATTGAGTTTTCTTGAATCATATCACATCTTTGTGCATCAAATGTGTATTTGCAAGAAGACATCTGGTCAATGTACAATGCATTTCTCTTTTCAGTTTTACATCTATAGCTTAATCATTATACAAACCATAGAACAGATATTTATGTAAAATGTAAGTCTTCAGGGAACTAATTTTTAATGTACTTTAAAGGAACCTATTAAAATAATTATTGTACATGGTACTAACAGATATGAGTCCCACAAGGGAAAGATTCATTCTAATATGCTGCATGTTAATGTATAATGGAAAAATTATTAAATCTATAGATCTATTTTGGTAGAATTACCAGCATAATAATATTTTATTTTCCAATCCATGAACATGGAATGACTTTCCATTTGCTGAGCTCTTTAATTTCTTTAGTGGTGTACTGTATTCTTCACTCTGCAAGTCTTAGGCTTATTTAGCTAAATTTATTTCTAAGAATTTTATTTTTATAGTATTATGAATAGAATGATTTTCTTAATTTCATTTTAGGATTTCTTTTTTTCTAGTACAAAGAAATATAATTAACTCTTATAAACCACATACTCAGAAATCTTATGAAACTCATTTAATATAACACTTTTTCATGGATTCCTTTAGATTTTCTGTATAAACAACCATGCCATCTACTAATAAAGACAATGTTGCTTCTTCCATTTCAGTCTGTATGTCTTTACTGTTCCTATTACTCCTTGTACTGACTGGAACCTCCAGGACAATATTGAATAAATTTGGATAAGAACAACTTTATGGACATACTTGGCTTGTTGACAATTTTGGGGAAAATATTCAGTCTTTCACCATTAGATATGTTATTAAATGTAGAGTCTTCATTTTGTTTCTCAGGTTGAGGAAGTTCCATTCTATTTTTTGTTTTATGAATTTTTTTTATCATTAATGGATATAAGATTCTGTCAAATGCTGTCTCTGTATTTACTAAGGTAAGATTGTGGTTTTAGTTCTTTATATACAACATAGTATATTACATTGATTGGTTTTTGAGTACTAAAATAATCTTGTGATCCCAAGATAAATTTTCTTAGTGTTAGTACATAATCAGTTTCATGTTAGATTTACTTTGTTAATATTTTATTGAGAATTTTTGTCTTATATTCCTGAGGTATACTGGTATATAGTTTTAATTTCTTTCTTCCTTCTTTTTTTTTGAGATTCCATTGCTTAGTTTTGCATCAGGGTAATATTGGCCTCGGAAAATGAATTCAGAAGTTTCTCTATTCCACTTTCTGAAGAAGTTCTTGAAGGATTTGTACCATGTTTACAAATGAATATTTGAAATAATTTCCCAGTGAAGTCATGAGGTCCTAGAATTAAGTTACTTCATTAACTAATTGGGTTTCTTAAGTGTGTGATTTCACAAAATATAAATAACTAACAGATGGTTCTTTGGGGGATAAGAATAATCAGAGTAATTCTCTTACAAAATGCTTCTGTCTTTTGAGTCTCTTGATCTCCTCATATGCATCCAAGCTTTCTTCCAGGAACATGAAATGTACAGTCTACAGTTCATTACCACTTTCTACATTCACTGTATATATGTGGTTATGGATTGGAATGGATAGTATTTGAAGGGAATTTCTAGCTAGCTTATACTCGCCACTTGTTTTCTTATTTACACTTGAGCCACACCAAGCTCTGTATATGAGTGGATGGATATTCTTCTACTGTGCCAATAGTCAGCAGAAATTTAGTGGTTGTAATGCTACCACATTGGGCTAAAGAAGAAGAAGTCATTATTTTATTTTTTTTTCATTTCTTTTTCTTCTCTTACATAAGGTTGATGTCCCATTGAAAATGATCCATTTTATCTTCCACTTGTATTCACTGCAATGATACTTGACCCAATCCTTTTCAAGATTATATAAAAATCACAGTAACTGTTTTCAGAAACAGCATACCATGATGGTGATGAGCATAGCGCTGATTCTAGAAACCTGGGTTCAAACACCTACGATCACACAGTAGAACCTTAGGATAGTCATTACAATAGTCTCTGAATCAGCTTTCTCCATAAAATGAAAACAATAATAGTATTTCTCTTGTATGCTTTTTGTAAGAATTAAATTAGTTACTAGATTGGTATCATTAGAATAGTAAGTATTCAATGTATGTTAACAATCGTTACCTAGAAAAATTATTTTTTCATTTCATTAACCTATCCATGAACCTACAATGCCTCCTCAATGGGTTAAACACAATGCTGTTCATCCATCCTGAACAGCTATGGTTCATTCATTGCACTTCGCCCAATTCCTTCAAATGGTCAGGGGTCTCTTGCCAACCTATGTGATCCTCAGAGCTCCAGATGGTATCACCTTATAGTATCTCCTTGCAAATGCCTTTAACTTTATTTGAATTTCCTTTTTCTCAGCCAAACCCATACTTGTACTTGTATTAGATCCTTTAAAACAGTCTTTCCCCAAGAAAGCCTTTCCCAATTAGTAAGTTTCTGACCTAGGTCTGTTTTAACTTACGTCCTCACAAAAGTGTTTGATCTGGTATATTTTAATTCATTTTCTTTGGTTTAATTTCTCCAACTAAATAAGAATGTCCTTAAATAAATATATTCATTCATTTCATATTATCCTATCAACTGAAAAGCCTATTAAAATATTAACTATACAGAAAAAACTCAGTACATGCTGGTCACTAAGTAATTTCTAATAAAAATAGCTTAACATCCTTTGATGTGGATAGTTTCACTAATTTTTGGTCTCTTTGGTGATTATTATTGGCTTTAGAAAATGTTTTGTTAATTATCAGCAACCTTAAATGCTTTTCAATACTAATTGAAGAAATAGGCTATTGAACTAGAGGCATTTACAGGATTATTCTTTTGAGGTGAGGTGAGTAGTGAAAGAGAGAATATGTCTCAATTATCATAGCAGGTGCATTCAGAATTGGTTGCAGAATTAAACGGTGACTTTGCTTTTCCAGGACTTAGTCTAATTCTTTGTTACCTATTAATTTATACTCAGCAAATGGCTTGCCATTAATTGTAACTGTTAGAAATGACAATGGATGAAATGGCCTCAGTGGCTGATGTTGTGTTCAATGTTTCCTGTAGGTTGCTGACTTTTATTTCAGGTACTGTTATATAAACTACTATCTTGGTTCTTTATTTATGGTTTCCCACCTGATAGGTAATTCTTGTATCTCATTTCCACTGTTACAAGCAGAGAAAATCTCAGATACTTCATTGTTCTTGGTAATGAAACAGAAAATTTGTATATCTCAGAAGAAAATATATGAATACATGTACACATGTACTACCTATTCATATTTCGGTGATAAATTTTCAAAACTCTCAAATCTTCAGAGTGTTCTATTCCTGATTACCTCATGCTTTATATAGAGGAGGTTAGTCAATTTCAAGAATTTCAAACCTAACTCTATTCACATATATAAATTCAAAAGGTAGGGCTAGTAACTTTTGTTGATACATCATTTACAATTAACATTATAGTCTGTAAGGCAGAAATGATACAGAAAAAAAGGTGATTTCTAATTTGGGAGTATAGTCACTTTATCTCAGCATATACTTTTGATGTGACATTAACTGTTTTAGATAGAAGTGTGAGACACTGCATATAATTGTATTATCAATGGAAATCATCATTTTAATAATGATTTTAATCATAAACTGTTCCCCATAATGACAATACATTTTTCATTGTCTTCAAATTCTACCACCTTTCATTATCACCTTAATATATAATGTGCAACTAAATAATTTGTAAAAGAGGCAAAAATAAAGAAATAATATATACAGCCTTTAGGTAATCTTACTATCTTATTGCCTATGCCCTCCAGTGAGGGGTTTGTTCACTCCTGTTTCCCTGCAAGATGATCTATTAGGGTGGATTGTAACTTCTATATCTCTTATTTTATTCCATTCAAAAATTTTCCATGTTTGTGTATTTTGATGTATAAAATATATCGGTATAATTATATAGGTATAAATTTAATAATAAACAGTCTGAAAAATATCAATATGAATGAAAAGTAATATTTGGAAAATAAAATTCCTGGCTCATTAAACCATTTCATACTAAAGTTAATGGTAATTATTTAAATTCCCTTTCATTGCCTAGCACTAATAATAGGAATGACAATATGACATTCTAATAAGTACTCACAAACTATGATTGAGATACTATACAAAAATTTTATGAGACACTCTGTCAACTATTACAACAAATACATGAATTACATAGTATTACCAGCCCAATGTGAGAGATAAAAACTTTTGGGAAGGATGGGGAACTGACCTATAGGTAGCTAGGGCAGGAATGAAACCAAAGTCTTTTACTCAGTGGAGCTCAAGGTCTTAAGATACTTGGCTGTCATGGCCTTCATTCAAGAGTCCTAAATTGGCCAAAATTCATTTAACAGATAGGAAATTAATAGAATTCTTACTTTCTACTTTTCCTCTAGAAGGGCTGTTAGTCCCAAGAAAAAAAGGTAAACATTTTTTTTTCATTTCAGATAAATAAGGAAATATAAAACATGAAAGAAGATCCTTCACCAACATAAAAATTATAAATAAATAACTAGGAAGACTGAGAAGGGAGATTATTTAAATAAGGCTGTTAGCCTTTGGTAAACATGTATGAACTGAGGTGGTTTCCTGATAAAGACATAAAATAAACAGAATATTTCAATTTAAAAACCTTCCTTGAGAAAAATGCATTTTTATTCGATTTTAATATTAAACTTCTATATGGTTATAATTAGTCCCATGTGGTTTTAGAATTCTGAAACATCAGCACACAGTCTTTTGAAGAAAGAATAACCCATGAACAACTGAACAAATGAAATTCTATTCTTGTATTTTTCCAATATTGTCCAATCATGCTTACTTTCTTTAATCTCTTTCCTCATTCTCAAAATATATAGCCACTCCTTTTCTTGGAGAGGCAGAGAGAAAGATGTCAGAGTAGAAAGGCAAGGCAAAATCCTCCTCCCAAAAACACATAATACAGGAAAATACAGCAAAAACAACTAAACCTGAAAATGACCTGAAGACTGCAGAATGGACAGCCTACACCTGGGGAAGAAGAGAAGCCCTCACAGAAAAGGGTAAAATGATGAAGCCAAGATCCGGCAGACCCAAGACCTCCCCTCACCCCAGCCTACAGGCAAAGAGGAACTGGCGGGGATGGGATAGGCGCCAAGAACTGCTGAACACCTGGCCCTGGAGATTTGCTCTGGGAGCATGAGCTCACATTATGTGTCAATCTTGTGATTAGTGGGGCTAGACAACAATACAGGTGGAACGCTCAGGGAGGCTGAGATTCTAGCACCTTGTGGAGAACAGGTACACTTTACCAGCCCCCGTGAGATAAAAGAAAAACAGGCAGTTTAAAAGACTTTCCAGCAGCAGGAGGGGCACCAGAGGGATGTGTGTTGGATAGAGCTCTCTTCTCAGGAGAAAGAGCAAGTGGAAAATACCTCCTCAGCCCACCCTCAGGCCAACAGTTCAGGAAGTCTCAGGAGCCCCAGACATTCTAAGCCCCTACTGGCAATACAGTTCTGAGGCTCCTTCTGCAGCTCATAGTCTGCAGACGGCCCACTTGGCCAGGCAGTGGTGTCAGACTTTGCTGCTGGGTAGGCAGAGGGATACCCTCCAAACTTTCACAGCTACTCATCAGCCCAGGCAAGCAGGTGCCTCTGCAGGAACCAGCCCTGGGAGCTCCTTCCTACCCATTGCTGCAGGCCAGGCAGAGAGTGGCCCTGCTCATAGCAACTCCAGCAGAGACTTCTGCACTGATCACAAAGATACAGCTGAAGCAAACTGCCTGCCTGGAATCAGACCACTGCAAGCCAGACAGAAAGGCAGCCCTGCCTACTGCATGCCAACAGCTGAGGCTCCCACACTGCAAAGTAAAGAGTCTTGAGCATCTGACCACTAGAGGGTGTCTCCCTCATTAAACTATTACTCCATAGGAAGAAACACAGAAACCCAAAGAAAATGAGGAAGCAGAGGAATACTTTCCAAAGAAAACTACAAGACAAAACACCATAAGAGTGATGAATGAAAAGGAATCACCAATCTCCTTAATAAAGATTTCAAAGTAAAAGTCATAAACATGCTCATGACCCTACAGAAAAATATTTAAGATCTCTGGAGGACTTCAACAAAAACATAGAAGACCTGAAAAACAGCCACTCAGAGCTGAAGAACACAGTATCTGAAATGAAACACACAATGAAGGGATTTAATAGCAGATAATCACAGGTTGAAGAAGTTGTAAATGAAATGGAGATTAAGTAGCAGGAAAACAATGAAGTTGAAAAACAGAGTGAGAAAAGGATCCCCAGGAGTGAAAGAAAAGTAAGAGAGCTGTGTGACCAATGCAAATAGAACAATATTCATGTAATAGGGGTACCGGAAGGAAAAGAGGGAGACAAAGGGATAGAAAGTATTTTTGAGGAAATAATTGTTGAAAAGTTCCCCAATCTAGGGAAGGAAATAGACACTCAGGTCATGGAAGTACAGAGGTCCCCTAACAAAAGGAATCCTAGAAAGACAACAGAAGATATGTAATAATTAAAATGGAAAGGATCAAGGATAAGGAGAGAGTACTGAAAGCAGCCAGAGAGAGAAAAAAGATTAAATATAAAGGAAATCCCATTAGGCTATAAGCAGACTTCTTAGCAGAATCTTTGCAGGCCAGAAGGGAATGGTGTGACATATTTACTGATAAAATGGAAGGACCTTCCAACCAAGAATCCTCTATCTGGCAAGATTATCATTTAAATTTGATGCAGGGATAAAACAATTTTCAGATAAAAGTTGAGGAATTCATCACCACTAAACGAGCTCTACAGGATATATGTTAAAGGGGCTGCTATAGGTGGAAATGTAAATAAGGCTAAATGGCTTTGATTGGTGAAAATAAATAACAGCAAAGGTAGTAGACCAATTAATTGCCAAGCAAGTATAAAATTAAAACAAAAGAAGCAAAATCAACTCTCATAAAATCAGTCAAGGGATATACAAAAAGTGCAGATTATGACTTCAAACACATAAAGTGTGGAGGAGAACAAAGAAAATAGTATGTTGAGATTATGACTGAAATAAAGTAGTAAATAATTTAAGGTAGACTGTTTTGAAAGGTTCAAAGTTGAACCTTTGGTAACTAAAAAACTAAGACCTACAATAGATACAAAAATAAATAAAGAAAGAAAAATCTAGCCATAAGACTAAAGAAACCCATCAAATAACAAGAGAAGAGAATAAGAGAGGAAAATAGGAACAGAGAAGAGATATATATTAAAAAAACAGAAAACAATTAATAAAATGGTAATTAGTACATACCAGTCAATAATCACTTTAAATGTAAATGGACTGAATGCACCAATTAAAAGACATACAGTTAAAAAATGGATAAAAAAACCAAAATCCATCTACATGCCACCTACAAGAGACTCATTTCAGATACAAACACATACACAGACTAATGAGAAGGGTTGGAAAAAAGATATTTCAGGCAAATAATAGGGAAATAAAGCAGGAGTACCAGTACTTCTATCAGACAAAATAGGTTTCAACAAAAAGAAAGTAATAAGAGACAAAAAAAGGAAAGTACATGATAAAGGAGTCAGTCCAGAAGAGGATTTAACCATTATGAATTCTATTCACCCAACACAGGAAAACCTAAATATGTACAATAGTACAAACAGAACTAAAGGGGGAAATGGATTGCAATATATTAATTTTAGGAGACTTTAACAAACCACTCACATCAATAGAGAGATCAACCAGACAGAAATTAAAAAAGGAAACAGAGGCACTGAACAATACATTAGATCTGTGAACTTAACAGATATCTATAGAACATTCCAACCAAAAGAAGCAGGGTACACATTCTTCTCAAGTGTACATGAAATGTTTTCTGGAATAGATTATATACTAGGCTGCAAAAAGAGTCCCAATAAACTTAAAAAGATTGAAATTGCATCAAGCACTGTCTCAGATGACAAAGGTATGATATTAGAAAGATATTACTCAAGGAAAAAACAAAGCTTAAAAACAAATGAATTGTAAACAACATGCTTATAAATGATCTGTGAATCAATGAACAAATTAAAACAGAAATCAAGCAATACATGGAGACAAATGAAAACAAAAACTCAACAGCCCAAAACCTGTGGGATGCAACAAAGACAATTCTAAGAGGAAAGTACATAGCATACAGGCTTACCACAAAAAAACAAGAAGAACCACAAATAAACAGCTTAAACACACAATTAAAGAAACTAGGAAAAGAACAAATGAAGCCTAAAGTTACTAGAAGTATGGACATAATAAAGATCAGAGCAGAAATAAATAAAATTAAGAATAAAATGATAAAAAGAATCAATGAAACCAGTAGCTTGTTCTTTGAGAAAATAGACAAAATAGATAAACCCTAGCCAGACTTCTTAAGAAAAAAGAGAGTAACACACATAAACAAAATCAGAAGTGAAAAAGGAATAATCACAACAGACATCACACAAACACAAAGAATTATTACAGAATACTATGAAAAATTATATACCAATACATTGGACAACCTAGAAGAAATGGATAACTTTCTACAAAAATAAAACCTTCCAAGACTGATACAGGAAGAAACATAAAATCTGAACAGACCAATTACCAGCAATGAGATAGAATTAGTAATCAAAAACCCACTTAAAAACGAAACTCCAGGTACAGATGGCTTCAAAGCTGGATTTTATCAAACATTTAAATAAGAGTTAATACCCATCCTTCTTAAAGTATTTCATAAAGTAGAAGAGGAGGGAATTCTCCCAAATTCATTTTATGAGCCCAGCATCACTCTAATACCAAAACCAAAGAAAATTATAGAACAATATCTCTGATGAACATTGAAATAAAAATCACCAAATATTAGCAAGTCAATTTAAAATATACATCAAAAAGGTCATCCATCATAACCAAGTGTGATTTATTCCAGGGATGCAAGGATGGAACAATATTCATAAATCAATCAATATCATACACCATATTAACAAAAAAGATAAAAACCAAATTATCTCAATAGATGCTGAAAAAGCATGTGGCAAAATTCAACATGCATTCATGATTAAAACTCTCAATAAAGTGAGTACATAGGGTACAAACCTCAACATAACAAAGGCCTTATATGACAAACCCACAGCCAACATACTGAAAGCTTTCCTCTAAGATTGGGAACAAGACAAGGATGCATATTCTCACCACTTCTATTCAACATAGTACTAGAGGTTCTAGCCACAGCAATCAAACAACACAAAGAGATAAAGGGAATCTGAATTGGTAAAGAAGAAATTAACTGTCACTATTTGCAGATGACAAAATATTTAACATAGAAAACCCTAAAGAATCCACCAAAAAACTACTAGAACTAATAACTGAATTCAGCAAAGTTTCAAGAAATCTATTGCATTCATATATACTAACAATTAACTAGCAGAAAGAGAAATAGGGAAACCAACTCCATTTACAATTGCATCAAAAAGCATAAAATACCTAGGAATAAACTTAACGAAGGAGGTGAAAGGACCTATACTCTGAAAACTACAAGACAGTCATGAGAGAAATTAAGGAAGACACCAATAAATGGAAATACATCCTGTGCTCACAGATAGGAAGACTTAATATTGTCAAAAAGGCCATCCTGCCTAAAGCAATCTACAGATTCAATGCAATCTTATCAAAATACCAACAGCATTATTCAAAGAACTAGAACAAAGAGTTCTAAAATTCATATGGAACCACAAAAGACCCTGAATAGCCAAAGCAATCCTGAGAAGGAAGAATAAAATGGGGGGAATTATGCTCCCTAACTTCAAGCTCTACTACAAAGCCACAGTAATCAAGATAATATGGTACTGGCACAAGAACAGCCCCATAGACCAATGGAACAGACTAGAGAACACAGATATAAACCCATACATATATGGTCAATTAATACATGAAAAGGGAGCCATGGACATACTTTGGAGAAATGACAGCCTCTTCAACAACTGGTGTTGGCAAAACTGGACATCTACATGTAAGATAATGAAACTGAATTATTGTCAAACTCCATACACAAAAGTAAACTTGAAATGGGTCAAAGACCTGAATGTAAGTCATGAAACCATAAAACTCTCAGAAGAAAACTTGGGCAAAAATCTCTTGAATGTAAGCATGAGCAACTTTTTCCTGTACACACCTCCTCAGGCAAGGGGAACAAAATAAAAAATGAACAAGCAGGACTACATCAAACTAAAAAGCTTCTATATAGTAAAGGACACCATCAGCAGAACAGAAAGGAACCCTACAGTATTGGAAACCATATTCATAAATGACTCATCTGTTGAAAGGTTAACATCCAAAATACATAAAGAACTCACATGCCTCAACACCCAAAAAAACAAGTAACCCAGTTAAGAAATGGGTAGAGGACCTGAACAGACAATTCGTCAAAGAGGAAATACAGATGGCCAACAGGCACATAAAAAGATACTCCACATCGCTAATTATCAGGTAGGTAGAAATTAAAATCACAATGAGATATCACCTCACACCAGTTAGAATGCCCGCTATCCAAGACAAGAAATAAAAAATGCTGGCGAGGATACAGAGAAATGGGAACTATCCTACCCTGTTGATGGGAATGTAAACTAGTTCAACAATTGAGGAAAGTAGTATGGAAGTTCCTCAAAAAAACTAAAATTAGAAATACCATGTGACCCAGTAATTCTACTCTTAGGAATTTACCCAAAGAAAACAAAATCCCTGATTCAAAAAGACATATGCTCCCCTATGTTTATTGCTACATTGTTTGCAATGGCCAAGATATGGAAGCAACCTAAGTGTCCCTCAATAGATGAATGGATAAAGAAGAAGTGGTATATATACACAAAGGAATATTATTCAGCCATTAAAAGAAAACAAACACTACCATTTGCAACAACATGGAGCTAAAGGGTATTATACTTAGTGAAATAAGCCAGGTGGTGAAAGACAAGTACCAACTGATTTCACTTATTTGTGGAGTACAAAACAAAGCAAAACAGAAGGAACAAAACAGCAGTAGACTCATAGACACCAAGAAGTGACTAGTGGTTACCAATGGGGAGGAGTTGGGGATGGTGGGGTAGAGCAGGAAGGGAATAAAGGGGCACAATAATTTTTAGTCACAATATAAATTGATAATGGGGATGGTAGTACAGCATGGAGAATACAGTTAATGATTCTGTAACATCTTATCTATGTTGATAGATATTGACCACACTAGATGTGGTGAGGATTTAATAATATGGGTAACTGTGTTATATATATGAAACCAACATAAGATTGTATATCAATGATACTTCAATTAAAAAAATATATATAGTCAGTCACTCATTAAAAAACACAAACACAAACAAAAACAAAAAGAACAGGCTTACTACAGTTCTTGATGACTTTAGCCCTAAATGCTTGATCTTACTCATTGCATATCATTCACTGTTATTTGTTTTATTCTTTATTCTTTTTAGTCTCATAAATCATCATTCTAATTTTGGACTAATCTAGTCCCTTAATCAGCACTAATCTCTGAATCATTTCCTCTTTTTTTAAGCCATATATTGTACACTTCCACTGATTATGCTGCCTTCAAAGTATTTTACTTGCTTTGGATATACTTCTGAATCACCCTATTTGTCCGAGATCCTTTCAGCCAAAACTCCTTCCAAACCATTTAGTTTGAAAGTGTGTGAGAAACAGAGAGTAAAGGAAGTGCAAAGGACAGGCAACAATCTCACTTTTTTATAAATTTATTAGCCCTTTCTTAGATCTACTTTACATTTACTTTCCCATTCTTTCCTACATATTGACATTCATAAGAAGGAGGTAATTTAAAATGATGTATGTGTTTATCTTCCAGAAAAAAAAGGCTTCTATGAACTGATGAGCTGGTCACAGAATCTTCCCTATGATGTCTTTTTCACTTTCTTTATGGAATAGAGGGCATATAAATGATACCGTTAACTGATATCGTTGGATGACAAAGTTGATATGCATAAATCCTTGGCCATTGATGGACACCCTGTAACTTTAGATGCTGCAGTCATTCTTTGTACTGTCCAGAGTTCTTCCCTCCAAAGTGTTTACCAATTGTTACCTGATTCTATTAAATGAAATAATGCCATGAACACTTCTATTAATTGCCTGCCTGATTCATTATTTCTTAACAAGTGACAAGAATCAAGACAAAGCACTGCTAGATGATGCTGAATGACTTCTGAATTCCCGAGGGCACGGCTCAGCCCCACGTCACATACTTCTGTTGCCATGGCCCCAAATTAAATGCTGTCCTATCAAAAAGCACATACAGTAATCTTCGATTCATTATTATTTAACTGCAAAAGCCACATCCCTGAGCTCTCTGACTCATGATGAAAGAAAAACTGAACATAAATGATGAGAAAACACCACCTGCTCTGTACTTAACACAGAGCAAAAACATGGCTGTATTATTTGAAATAAAAATTCCTTTAGTTTAAACTCAGCATGTCACTTATATTACTAAGCATGAAAAGTACAAGTTACTGAGGGTGTGAAATAAAATACTGCATGACAGATACCTGTTTTCTCTTTGGGAATTTCTGTCTAAAGACTGTCAAGCACAGAGTGTGACTGATGAGGCCACTGCAGGCCTGTCTGCAGATTCAACACTTGCTGTTTGGAGCACAGCAATAACAGTTGTTACAAGTAAAAATAATAAGTCATTGATACAGTACATCAGATGACCCAAAAGGTGGCCTGTCAAGCACTCAGTTGTGGCTGACAGCTGCCCTGATGTATGAGGGAAAAGATGGTTTTCAGCAGACTTTTATTGATGATTTTCATTTATCTCTAAAAGTAGAAGACCACAGATCATGTGGTCTCATACTTCTCTTACTGAGCAAACACCATCAAGGAAGACAAAGAGGCAGCAAATTGCAAAAGGTCAAGAAAAGTCACTAGTGAAACATGTTTTGTTTTCTCCATTTCATATCATTTAACACCTGCCAAGAACATCAGTGATTTCTCTTGCTTGAAATTATCACCTTTGGTCCATTTGTATTCCAATTTCCTTTTTTTATTTTTTCAGTTAGGAATGCAATATTTAAGATTTTGCCTTTCTATTACTATCATTTTTTAGTTTAATTAGAACATGGGATGGAAATTTTGACTATCTGAATACAGATTAATAATATAAATTTTTAGAATATGAAGGTTTAATACCTTAAGGAAATGGTGCAAGATTCTATCAAGACCTAAACCACAAACTGAAGGAATAGTAGTTTGCCTCTAGATCTTTTGAATATTATTGCAAGAATGTCCCCTCCTACATTTGTGGGGTCTAGGCTATAAGAACCATGTCAGGTAAATGTTATAGGTGCCATTGTTGGGACAGAGTTGATACACTACACATCCACGGGAGCCGAGCCAGGTTCTAAGGGTGATGTAGTGAAAATAACAATGATAACAAGGGGCAAGATGTAGGGAATAATTATCATATGTCAGACACTGAACTCAGCATCTTAAGCATATTGTGCTTAAAAATCTTCACAGCAATTTTGTATGGTAGATGGTTTTATTATCACCACTTTGCAAAACAGGAGAGCTAACTTGAGAAGGTAAATAACTTGTATGAATTAACATGGACTATGAGCCTGATTAGCTGTGCCCTTAGAACAGAAGAAGCTGTTAGCACTGCATTTAACTACACTGTGCTTGACAGACTGAGATGAAAATTCCCTAAGAGAAATGGTAACTATCACACAATATTTCATCTCACAATCTCAGTAATTTATATCATTCACCTGCTAAATGCCAAAGCAGGTAGTCTAATAGAAAATATCTGTCTAAACAGCCTAGGCAGAGAAGTAGAAGTCAAGTAACAAGCATAGGATCAAATACAGGTTTCAGCAAGTGCATATAGAACAGACTATAGGAAAGATGATCAGCTGTAACCTCACAGAAATGATGTGAAGTACCAATGCCCTTGCAGGCATGTAGTGAGTGACATAAAGGACATTTAGCTTATTCAGATAATTGTGAAACAAATTGCTTATTGGGAATGGAGTTGCAGACATAAGAAATAATTACTATCACTTTAAAATATTTATTCTCCTCAGAAGAGAGTGGAATTGTGGTCCAGAATGAATTTACAAACAGAAATGGAGCATGCTTTTAAAAATGGTCATGATTTATTCACAATGATCACAGTGTATTTTATTTACGTTTTAGTAAATAAAGTTTTCATAAAACTTAAAAAAAATCTTGATATAACAGATGCAGAACTTCAGTTGAATAATTGGATATTTATGGAAACATAAAGATACTTTACATACCACAGTGGTTGTGGTATGTGGTAAATTAATAGCCATTCTGCACTATGTTCTGGTTTTATAATTATAAGAACATAGAAAAATTCTATCATGTCAGAGGAGATCTACTAGGATGGTGAAGATAATCAAACCATATATATGAAATAAATGAATAAAATAATTGGGTATTGGGGGACAGGAATGTGATGCCTCAAAACATTAAAGCAGGAAAATTATCAAGTTTGTTCAATGTGACTTTACAAAATGGAACTAAAATATGTATGAAATAATGGTAGGTACAATAGCTCTATAGAAAGATATAAAATAAAATGTTAAGACCGCAATTTTACAAATGTGGAAGCATTTGCCAAAGAAAGTAATAATAATTCCATATACATATATATTTTTTCAAGCTTAAAAGATCACTCCCTTTGTGGTGTTATAAAGAAAATTCAGTTATCAAATGGAAAGCTTGATTTTGACAGATGACAAACTAGTGAGCCTTAGGCTGATACTATATTTCTTTGACTAAAACAAATCATTACATTTTTAAACAATCAAATTAGTTATCAAAGTTTAAAATTGGAATATTTTAAATTAGCATCCTAGTTTCTGATATATCTGAAAAACCAGAACATCTATGCATATTCTTGATAGACAGTCACGAGTCAGCAGCTGCTGCCATGGTTAGACAGGGTGTTTTCTCCAATTATCTTCAATGTCCATCATTTGATAGTGTCCTTATTTGTGACAATGGTGACATTTATCATTTTTGTCAAGCTTATCTTATTGTCTTTCACCCACAGTTTATTTCCCTCATTTTAATTTCTTATATCCAATGTGCACATTTCAGTTTTCTACTCTTGGTCTGAGATGACAATAGATCCCTTTTGACCTAGAGCATTGTTTTTTAAAATTATTTCTTCTGACTTAAGAATAGAACTCAAGAAGTTCCAAACACTGCATTTAAGTTTAACCAAATATAGAAAAGCTGTACTAAATTATTAAAGAAGAATTAAGAGAAAATGAGTTGTCCCAAAACCCAGATCTAATGAGTAACAGATCTGAAAATAAAATCCTTGATTCTTGACTGACGGTTTAGTACTGCTAAGAAGTGTAATTAGTTAATCAGATTACTCCATTTTAACAGTTGAAATAAATATATATTAAACACATAAAACACCAAAACTAGCTTTGGGATATAATCAAATAATTCCATTTTTCAATTCCAAATAGCAAAGATTTTGAAGCAGGGTATTAGATGTTCTATGGAAGAAACTTGCCCCATAAATCCATATATAACTTTGAAATGTAAAATAAGACTGTCCAAACCAGGAAATGCTTTTGGTAATAAGTTTCATGAGTTACTACTTATAAAGTATCAGTTATTGTGGGCAACTATAAAAAGAGCTCTAGTAGAACATAGAATTTGCTTTTCTTAAAGGGAAAAAGGGGTAAATAGTAAGCATGAATTGAGTTCTTACTGTAAAACCATTATTGCACCAGGATTTTTATATTTATTATTACCATTAATCTTCATGGATACAATATGAATAGGACACTGTTATCATTACCATTGTTTTGGTGGATTAATTTCCTAAAATCAAATATTAAAAGATGCTGACAGACTATTTCCAAGTTTGTGAGCCAGTTTCCAATATTATTCCTACACAGTCATTTTTCTCAACTATTTTCATTCAATAATATAATGAATGGAAGCAGTGGGATAACCCTAGATATATTCACAAAAGTGTATTTGTTAGTTGTGTGTGTGTGAAGGAAAAAGTGGTAAGAGTAGCTGATTAATTTGAATAACAATGACATATCATTGATCTTCATGATTTAAAAAAAGAGAAGAGCTGGTTATTGACTATCAGTAGATATTTTAGTATAAGTCTTACCTGGTGACAGTAATATTCATTCGAGTGTAATTCTGGGGCTGGGGGTGAATATGTTCACAACCCAGGGCAAATGACCTTTGAAGACAAAATCAGTCAAAGGGAGAAATAAAGGTGGAGAAACCCATTTATTGTTTACAAGCAGCGTCTACTTCTGCTCGCCTATGTCTCTCATGACCCAGCTGCAAAAGGACCCCACCCTACCTCTTCCTAGTGTGCATTCACTCCCCACCATCTTGTAACCACCTATTGGTTTGGAGATGGACTACTTATCTCCTCCCCTTGGAAACATATACTGATATGGAGATGCACTAAGGCCAGGCGAGAGATTCTGGAAATACTGCAATTTTACACATAAGAGGCCAAGGGTTGGCTATCCCAAATGTGCTTCTTTAGCATTCTGATGATTTTGAATTAAAAGTTAAATAAGGCACAGCCTTAAGCTCCTGAAAATAAGTTTCCTTTGGCCTGTCTATTCCTCACAGATTTATTGTCTTTTTGTCTAAAAGGTATAAAAACAGCCTTACTTTGGGTCTCATTTTCATCATTGGGCCTCCATGAGCATAAAATTAAACTTAGGGATTTTTTTCTAATCTGTCTTGTGTAAATTTAATTCTTAGAACAGCTGGAAGAAAGGTAGAGGGGTAGAGGGTAGAGGAAAATTTTTTCCTCCCCAACAAGCTTAAAAAGAAACAGCTCTTTCATTTTGTTGTTGTTGTTTAAGTAGGAATTCTTTCATGCAAACACAATTATCTAGAACAAAAAGACTCAGTCTGTTCCTTAAGACAGATTTCTACTTCAGGCTGCTTACACCTCAATTAGATCTACATCTAGAAAAGACAGGAAATATTATTAATGGAGACATTTCCATTTCTAACCAGCACCAAGTCCAATATGTGGGGCCTTTATTGTTTTGTATACATCCAGATGCACAGGAGAGCAGTGTTAAAGGATGTATTCTGTTAATGGAGCAATATCCAACTCAAATTTTAATGGTGACACTTTAAATCCTTCTGAACTCTAAAAGTAATTTCATTTGCTTAATTACTTTTTGAGGACTGTACAGCAATTGGGTATTCTCACTCTAAATAAAATTCTCAACATCTATTGT
Organism: Manis pentadactyla; assembly: GCF_030020395.1. Classification (NCBI taxonomy): domain Eukaryota; kingdom Metazoa; phylum Chordata; class Mammalia; order Pholidota; family Manidae; genus Manis; species Manis pentadactyla. The sequence continues at coordinate 78,352,622 of NC_080026.1, forward strand.
CAACATTTCTGTCAAGGATATTTAAATGCCTTTTCTCTGACTCTTTATGCAGTATAGGTGACAACACTATTGCCTATTTAAATATTCTGAAAAATGGAATATTTTTCAATATGTGTATCCCCATTACACAAATATGCATACATACATACAAACACACAGTGGCCTTTTTATTTCATTAATTAATTTGTTCAATTAATTGACTCACACTGTACACATAAAAACACATGTATACACAAGCACAAATGAATAACTTTTGTAAAACACTTTCTCATTTCTATTTCCCTTATCTGTACTTGATTTTTTTTGGCTTATTGTTTCCCACTTATTTTAAAAAGAAAAAGAAAGTAGGTAACTTGCAACAAAGATACAAGGTTTGTATTACTTTGAAAGTTTTCTCTTTCAGAATATGCACTAGCTGTTTTGGTTATTTTTATAATTCTTGATTGTGTTTGTCTAATTACCCTATAATTCTCCAGGGAAAACGACATATGCTATATTTCCAGATATACTTATAATGTATTTCTCATGGTATTATATCATTTATACATGGCTTTTGCATCTTTGGGATATGCGGATGGAAAACATTGTTATGTCAGGTTCTGAAATGGGTAGACTGGCTTCCCTTATGCTCACCCTTCCCTCCGGCAGTGGTTGCAAAGTGCCCATCACACCTCAGTGAATCAGGTGCTCCTGGATTGCTGACAGCAGCCATCAGGGCAGTTTGGCCTAATCAGGGTGATTTACCATACTTAAACACAAGCTGGAAAACATATGCAGAGCTCCAGCAGGTGTTATGGGAGCTGGGCATGAAAAATTTCTATAATATGGATCCCCAGGCCCTGAAGAGAAGTTATTCACTGTAGGAATGAGAAATATGGTGCTCCATACAGCAACCCCATCTCTCTTTGGGCCTCTAGTGAGTATTCCTGCTCCCCACATATGGCTATATATATATATATATATATATATATATATATATATATATATATATATATTACCGGATTATCTACTTTGATTTGTATATATATATATATATATATATATATATATATATATATAGAGAGAGAGAGAGAGAGAGAGAGAGAGAGAGATTATTGGATTATCTAGTTGGTTTGATTTGTATTAATGTAAACTGGTAGAAAATGAAACTAGAGACAAGCTTTCATTAGCATGGAACCTTCTGAGGTCAGCAAACAATTCACTTTGGCCACATCTACTCAGATATATAACTGCAAAAATGCCATTATCTAAAGAGCACAGGTCTAGAGTCAGAGTATTTCATCTTGGACTCTGCCAGTGACTGATGGTGATTTTGGTGACTTAAATAACATAGGTTTTAGTTCCCTCACTTGTAAAGTAGAAATAACTTATTGTATTTTAATGTATATAAGTTGCTTCAAGTACTCAAAGAAAGTGATTGTCATTGGACTGAAAAATTCAAATAAAAGCTTGGTTTCTTGGAAGTGAAACAAATTCAGCAATACTGGCTTGACTACAGGAGAACCAGGCTACTCAGCAAGCGTGCATATATCCTGCTCTGTCAGCAATAGATAAAATACCAGGCTAATGGCTACGTTATTTACTTGTGGTTGGTCAAACAATGTGATGTAAACTAGGCAAAGGGACACTTCAGAAATGCATCTGTTCTCCAGTCCCCAAACAACAAGGATGTCTCCAAATGCAAAATGAAACACAATAGTAATATAAGTTTAAGTATGAGTTCCGACCACCCACATTTTATAATTAAATAGAGTGTCTTGTCAGGCCCATTAGTTGTGGCTTAATCAAGGAAGCCAGGAGGTAGTCAAAATCTATCTTTTATACATGCACATTTAAAAAATACTTTACACTTCGTTTTATTTTATATCAGTATTTCATTGCATAAAATATTATTTCAATGGATATTTTGACATCTAATTATGCTAGTTTTCTGTTTCTTGCCCTAGTTGTAAAAAAAAAGTAAAAGAGCATAGACATTTCTCTTCATCTACCAGTTATTTAATTATTTTAGATTTTTGATATTTATTTCTAGACATTACAGAGGACCTTTTTTATAGAAATGACTGAAACTTTCTGAAATTTGATTTATAAAATGTATAAAATTTCACATTTTATTTTTCTGCAAATCAGTTTCTTCTGAAAATGGAAGAACAGCATATGCATTTGATTCTGTTTCCTTCAGATTTGTGAGGACTTAAGCATTAATTTTTGTAGACTGTGCTTTGGAAAAATCAAACTAATAATTTTGATATTAACAGCTCTGAAAGACTCACTGACTGAATGAGCTAGTCTTTACTGATTAAACACAAAAAAAATATTACATAGTGTATTACTTCTGGTTGGTGTAATTTAAAAAAATCAAATGCTATTTCTGAGGAACAACAGCATCTCTCTGGATCTGTCTATACATGCAACTGTAGAAAATAACATTTATAAGAACTTTTACCTCTTCCTTTAGTAGTTGTATAGTTAAATGAGCACATTTCAATGGAAGAACTGCATTGTAAAAACTGCACTGTAAAGTATCTATGATCTATTATCGATCTATGTGTGTATCTGTATACATACAGTAAACTCTTACCACTGTTCAGCAGCACATTCTATGATTGATCACAGAACTAGTATAAATTAGGTGTCAACCCTTTATGTGCATGACCTCATAAACATTGTAAGCTAGAGAATTTAGGAACTAGAATCACAAGCCACAGATGTCAAAGCCAATACATTAGTTTATTACTGTTACTTGAAACTGCCTATACACTTCACTGTAGTTTTTCTTTTTTAAAAAGAATGTATGTCTTAGAAGAAGTGTACAGCAATGATACTTTGTGATTTAGGGGAATATAAATGCCACTAGATCTTGGCTAGAAAAACAATATGGAAACTTTACTACCCTTACTTGCCCTCTCCCACTTGACAGGAAAATATGTGCTACCTCCTAAATGTATAAAATTAAGTAGAGGAAGCACCAGGGCTTAGCCTTAGAGGGAAAAGAGAAAATTATCACTAAGCATTCATATACAAATAGGAGTACTTAAACAGTATGTGTGAAAGGAAAATGCTGTGCACCACAGGGAAGGAGAAGGAGCTAGGCACACAGCTGCTTTACCACATCTGCCTGAACAAAGATAAAAAACACACAAGTGTAAACCAGAAAAATGACTGACAGTTTACTACAACTAAAGTGAAAACATAGCTGTGTAGAATATGTGAACTGAAACCTTATTTGGGGAGGTAATCTAGGATGGCGATTATATTTGGAAGCCTGGTTCTCTTTGCTTCATTAGAACCCTTTGGTGGTACACTTGAGACTGGAACATAAGGTTTATGATAAAAATCTATCTTTAAATAGGCTCAATGACATTTTCAAGTTATCTTCTGGGAAAAAACATCTTTTACAAATTCATAATAGACTTGATTTGGGGAAATTACTTTGGTTTCGGTGAGTAAATACATCACTAAAAATCACTGAGGTAGGAAGTGGTAGCAGGAGGCAGTCATATAAACAACTAGTTAACAAATGTCAGGGAGGATAGTGGTATCAGATACATGGATACTAGTGTCAATGAGATCAATCGTGCCAGCTCATTTCACACAAGAAAAACAATAAACACTTTGACTCTGTTATAAAACATATAGCCATTGACCTTTTTAACTACTATGTATGTGTGTATGAATCTGTCTAACAGCTACCTATTTATCTGGTGTGTGTTTGTTTCAGAATGGAATGAGTGAGAGAGATTACATTCTTTCCTGAGCAGGTAATTGTAGAGGCCTGATATGTGCCAGATATTAAGCAAAGGCAATTGAAAAAATAGTACTCGAAAATTATTCACTGCCTTCGAGAAGCATAGAATTTGACTAGGGAATTCAGACAAATAAGTGGGCACTTACAATGTATGTTTGCAAGTTTGACAACAAGGCTAAGTTACAGAATGGATCCACAAATGGGGCACACAGTTGTGAGGGAGTGTCATTTAATTTAAAGGAGCTCTGTACCAATGGCAACAATCACGTAAGGCACATGTACTGAAGGAGAGACACCGTCGTACGTGTCTCTAATAATTTTATCATTAAAGAACTTGGAACTCACTAGTCATTAGTCATCCAAGTTTAACAAGTTAATTATTATCAGAACTGTGAGTAGAGTTCAGGGCTCCTGTATAGATTCAGGGTTTTTTCCATTAGTTATGTTGCTTCTAGTTAAATTTCCCTTTTTGGACAGTGGGAGTAGAAATGGAATATGTATAATGTTAATGCTTCTCACTCATTTTTCCTTCTTTATGATTTTTTTTCTAACAATTGCTATGAAATATCTGTAATAAATGTACAAAGAAAACTAATCATATTGATGACATACAATTGAAGAACAATGCTACAGAAATCACTGATGAACTCAGACATTCCATCCATTTCATTAAGAGCTGTATATGAGGACTCTGAGACAATTCATCCCACTTGTGGTAGGGATAAATGAAACTTTCTGTATCTGGCCAAACTAGCTGGAATTTTGTATTCACTTTGTTCAACTCTGTACTTTGACATGATGTAATATAATCTGAAATAATTAATACTGTATGCAGTATGCCATTAGAGATTTAATGAACAATCATTCTAATCCCCATCTATGCTACTCTAAGAAAGAGGCTCATTGTTATGACTAAAACTAACTGTAGGCTTAGGCTGCCCAGGTTAATAAAGTCCAGGAAAATAGACTGGCCATTCTAGGACTCTGCTAAACAGGGGGAGCAATGGTATCATCATAGGCTCACTCTTGGTTCTGACTCTCAGAATAATGGGTTTGAATACCAAAGCTCATCTGAAACAAACTGGCATAGTCATAATTCCTTTATATCCAAAACTTATTTACAGGTGTCGAGTGGAAGCTAATGCCTTTGTTATGGAAGCCTCTTAATTTTATCCAAAGCATATAGACTGATTATAGCTTTGGTTATTAGCCAAACCTGTGTTTGAATCTTAGTTCTAAGATTCACTACCTTGCTGAGCTAGAACATTTCTGAAATGTCCTGAATTTCAATTTTTTTTTTTTTTATTTTGTTTTCTTTTAAACATAAAACTGAGGTAAAATTTCAAGGAACAAATCAAGAATCTTTGGAACATATTAAGTACTCAAATGTAGATTCTTGTTAAATCTGAACATATAATTTGAAGGAAAAAAAGATGCTTTACAGGCAGTTCTCTATTTAGAGTTTTCTAATTCTGGCCTTCAATAGCCTACAGCAAGGATCAGAAAACCTTTCTGTAACATGCCAAATAGTAAATATTTTAGCTTTGTAAGCTATACGGTCTTTGTTGCAACAATTCCTCATTATAGAAAACAAAAAGTAGCCATAGGCAATATGTAAATGAATGAGAATGATTGTATTCCTATAAAACTTTATTTATTAGAATAGGTGGAAGTGAGCAACGCCAGTGAAATTTTGGATTAGGCAGCTCCAAGTTCCTCTTCATCCACAGAAAAATAAAAAATAAGCAGAGACCCTCCAAAACAACACTTGCCAAAAATTTGGAAAACAGTCAAGGTTTTACAGCAGCAACAATGTTGAATCAAGAAAAAAATCATCTTAAAAATGGTAGAGAAGTTTTTCAGAAGTTGTACTTGCCTTTGCCATGCCCACTCCCCAGCTGTGGAGCAGTCGGAAGACAGCAACCATGTTCCCTGTGTGGAATCCAGGCCTCTGTTTTCAAAGGGAGCCAACCTTACTCACTGGTTATTGTGTAGGTCTATCCTAAGCTTTACAGGGGTACCTGAAAGACTGACCCATGGTGCTTTTCTCTGTTTTGTCTAATTTAGGATTCATCCAGTCTAGGAAATTAGTGGGACTTGCTCAAAAAAAAATGTAGGACTGGCCAAATAACCTGGAGATGCCTAAGACAAGAGACTACAGTTGAGATATGCAAAAGACCATCCAAGGCCTGGGAAGAAAAACCAGAGAGAGAGTTTCTTTGGGAAATGAGGGTAATCAAAAACACTTGTGATTCAGGAGTCCTTTGGAAAGCCTCACACATGCCCAGGGCAAGATGCATGTTCAGAGAAGACATTAAGGCTTCACCTCAGGCTGATCTCCAAGCTCAGTGCAAGTCTTGCTAAGTGTTTAAGGTAATTAGCACACAGCTAAACAGTAGAGACAAGAACAAGTATTTTGCTGTTATTGCTGTTTGTTTTTTAGCTCCTGTTATTGCTGTTTGTTTTTTAGCTCCTGATGTTCAGTGAAAACTCTGTCAAAACACCAGCAGAACAAGAGCTAAAGGAACAGAGACTTCATTGAATCATGTGAGATAATACACTCTGTGTAAAAATCATAAGGAAAATGATTTTTCCTAGACAAATAACTTCCAATAAAAAAGAAAACATAAAAATTATGGGAAAAAGAAATTTTAAAAAATATGGATATCCAGAGTTACAACACTATAATGTCCCTTTACAACAACAACAAAAATATCATAGGACATATGAACAAATAGGAAAGTATGGTCTATTTAATGGAACAAAATAAACTGACAGATACTATCCCTGAAGAAGCCTAAGCAACAGACCTACTAGAATGACTTTAAAACTATGATCTTAAGTGTACTAAAAATGTTAAAGAAAAAATATAGGCCAACATCTAAAGGAACTCAAGAAAATGATATGCTAATAAAGTGAAAATATTGATAAAGATAAAATTATGAAAGTAACAAAAGAAAATCTGGAGCTATAAAGTAAAAAACTGAAATGAAAAATTTAACAGAGGAGCTCAACTGAAAATCTGAGCCATCTGAAGATAGAATTAGTAATTTGAAGACAGGACATAGAAATTATCCAGCATGGGGAACAGGAAAAAAAGAAAAAGTGAACTGAACCAAATGGACTTGTGTGATATCATCAGGCAGATAAACATACTCATTATAGGGATCCTTGAAGGAAAAGAAAGAAAGCAAAGCACAGAAAGAATATTTAAAGGAAAAATGGCTGCAAACTTCCCAAGTTTGATGAAATATAGGAATACACAAATTCAAGAAACTCAACAAACTTCAAGCAAGATAAACTCAGAAACTCATGCTGAGACACATTATTGCCAAGCTGCTAAAAGTCAAACACCAAGAAACTATCTTGAAATCAACAAGATGGAATTAATTAATCATATACCAGGGATCCTAAATACAATTAAGAGCTGATTTATCATCATGAATCATGGAGGTCAGAAGATAGGATGATATATTTAAAATACTGAAATAAAGAAAAAACAACTGTCAAATAAGAATTTTATATGTGGCCAAAGTCTCTTTCAAAATTTAGGGAGAAACTAAAATACTTTTAGATAAAAAAAAGCTCAGGGCTTTATAACTAGCACACTTTCCCTGTGAAAAATAATAAAGAGAGCCCTTCAGGTTGAAAGGAAAGGACACTAGACAGTAACTTGAAGGCAGATAAAGAAATAAAGATGTCCAGAAAAGTTAATTACATGGGAAATTATAAAATCCAGTATAGTGATATTTTTAGTGCATAACTACTCCATTATTGTCTATGTGATATAAAAGAAAAATATTTTAAAATATTTAGAGATCTGTTAATTGGAAGGGAATGTATACTAATGTGATTTTGTGAACAATAAATTATAAAAGTGGGGGGCAAAATTCTATAAAAACAGCATTTGATGCTATTGAAGTTATGTTGGTATTAATTAAAACTAGATGGTCTTAAAGTAGTATTTTAAACATAATCTCCATGGCAACAAAGACAATATTTAAAAAATATACACACAAGCAAATGAGAAAGCATTTAAAATATTTCACTATCAAAAAAATATGAACTAAACACAAAAGAAACCAGTAAAGGAGGAAATGACAGGCAAGGTGAATAAGACATACAGAAACAAATAGCAAAATGGCAGAAGTAAGTCCTCTGGGTTATTTTTATAAATGAAAATGGATTAAACTTTCCAATCAAAAAGCAGGAACTGGTGTAATGGATAAAAAGAAATATGCAACTATATTCTGTCTAGACAGGCTCATTTTAGATCCAAGGCACAAATAGATTTAAAGTGAAATACAGGAAAAAATCTAAATAATGAAATCGTAACTAAAAGAGATCTGGGTGACTATACTGATATTAGGTAAATTGACTTTAAGTAAAAAAAATGTTACAAGAGACAAAGAAAGGTGCTACATACTGATAAAATGGTCAATTCATGAAGAAGATATAGAAACTATAAACATATAAACACAAAACAACAGTGCACCAAAATGGAAGAAGCAAACAGTGACAGAACTGAGGGGAAAAGTAGGCAACTATACAATAATAGTTGCATACTTTACTGCACCTCTTTCAATAGTGGATAGAACATCTGACTAAAGATCAATAAGGAAATAGTAGAATTAAATGACATTATAAATTCTGTCTACAAGAATATATATAACACTCCACAAAAAATAGAATATGTATTCTCCTTGATAAAATAAGTCACAATACATTTTTAAAAAATTAAAATATACAAATATCTTCTAGACCACAATAGAATGAAGCTTGAAATAAAAAACAGAGAGAGAAAAAAAAACAGGAACACATACAAATATGTGGAAAATAAACACCACATTTTTAACTAGAGGGTCATTTTTAACTAGTGGGTCAAAGAAGGAAATTAAAAAACACCTTGAGATAAATAAAAATGAAAACAACACACCACACCAAAATTTGAGATAAAGCCAAAGCAGTGGCAAATTTATAGCTGTAAGAGGCTTAATTTAAAAAAATATAATAGGAGGAAATAATAAAAAATAACAATAATAAGATCTCAAATCAAGAACATCATGAACCAGTTAAAGAAGAGGAAACCAAACTCAAAGCTAACAAAAGAGGCATATATTAAATACTATAGTTGAGATAAATGAAATAACGAATAGAGGAAAAACAACAAAAAGAAAGTATGAAACCAACAGTCATATGTCTGAAAAGATCAACAAGAGACAAAACTTTAGCTAGACTAACAAACAGAAAATAAGCAAAAACTAACATCAGAAACAAAATTGGGGTTATCACTATTATTGATCTGCCATAAATAAAAGGACTACAATAGAATAATATGAACAATGGTATACTACAAATTAGATAACGAAGATGAAATTGACACATCTCCTAGAACCATATAAGTTACCTAAACTGATTCAAATAGAAATTTTAAAAATCGCAAGGGAAGAATAGTAAGTAAAGAGATTAAAGCTACAATAAAAAAATCTCCCAAAGAAGAAAAGTCCAGAACCACATGATTTCACTGGTGAATTCTACCAAACACATAAAAAAGAATTAACATCAATTCTTTTTAAACTTGTCCAAAAATAGAAATGAATACTCCATAACTCATTCTATAAGGCAAAATTTACACTTATTCCAAATGTAGATAAAGATATAACAAGAAAAGAAAATTATGGATCAATATCCTTTATGGCTATAGATGCAAAAATATTCACCAAACTACTATTAAACTAAATACCTTCAAAGAATTATTCACCATGACCAACAGGGATCGACCCCAGGAATGCAAAGGTGATTCAGCATAAGAAAACCAGTCAATGTAATAAAACAAATTAATAGAAGAAACAGAAACAAAATGATCAAATTTATTGACACAGAAAAGACATTTGGCAAAATCCAATACCCTTTCTTAATAAAAACATACAGAGAACTAGATATATAAGGAATTTATTCCACCTACATAGGGCATTTATAACATATCCACAGCTAACATCATATGAAGAGCTGAAAGATTCCCTCTAACACCAAGAAAAGTCAAGGATGCCTGTTTTTACCACTGCCAGTCAACACTGTTCTAGAAGTTCTTACAAAACAATTAGACAAGGAAAACAAACAAGAGTCATCCACACTGAAAAGGAAGAAGTAAAACTCTCTTTTTATTTTCAGATGATGTGGTCCTATAGAGAAAATATGAAAAAAAAAACCATCAGAAAGCTACTAGAGCTAACAAATGAATTCAGCAAAATTGCAGGTTACAAGGTCAACACACAAAAATCTGTTGTGTTTTTCTATATGAACAATAAACAAAAGTATTCAATTTATAATAGTATCTAAAATAATTAAATACCTAGGAATAAATTTAATGGAGAGTGCGAAAACTTGCACACTGGAAACAACAAAGCATTGCTAAAAGAAATTAAAGAAGCCTTAAATAAATGAATGAAAAGATGACCTATGATTATGGATTGGAAGACAATTTTGTTAAGATGGCAATACTACCCAAAGCTATCCAAAGATTCAACACAATCTCTATCAAAATTCCAGCAGTTATTTGGCAGGAATAGAAATGTCAATCCTCAAACTCATATGGAATTGCAAAGGGCTTAAATTACACAAATATTCTTGAAAAACAAGAATTCATACATCACTATCTCAAAACTTATTAAAAAGTGACAGTAATAAAACAGTGTGGTGTAGGTATATAAGGATAAATATACAGATTAACTGAATAAAAATGGGACCAGAAATAATCCTATACATTTAGGACCAGTTGGTTTTCAACATGGCTGCCAAACCTATTCAATGGGAAAATAATAGATTTCAACAAATTCTTCTGGAACAATGGGATTTCTACATGCTAAAGGATAAATTTGGATGCCTGCTTCACACTACATAAAAAAAGCTGACTCAAAATAGATCAATGATCCTAACATTTAAGAGGTAAAGTCATACACTCTTGGAAGAAAACATAGGGGTAGATCTTTATGAATTCAGAGTTGGCAATGGATTCTTAGATATGATACTAAAAGAATGAGCAATAAAAGAAAAAAAAGATAAATGGGACTTTATCCAAATATAAAACCTTTGTGCAACAAAGGATATTATTCAGACAGTGAAAGACAACCTACAGAATATGAAAAAATATTTGCAAGTCATATATATGACAAAGATGTACCCAAAATATGTAAAGAACTCCTACAATCAAACACCAAAAAGACAAACTACCCAATTTAAAAGTGGTCAAAGGACTTGTATAAATATGTCTTCAAAGAAGATATACAAATGCCCGACAAATACATGAGAAGATGCTTAACATCTCTCATTAGTAACTCAGGAAGCATAAATCGAAACCCCAGTGAAATGGTACTTCATATCTGTTAGGATGGCTGTAATGGGAAAAACAAAAGGGAAAATAGCAAGTGTTGGCTCAAGTGTGGAGAAAGGGGACACTTACATGACTAGTGGGAGTGTTTAATGGTACAGCCACTATAGAAACCCATTTGACAGTTCCTTAAAAAGCTAAACATAGAATTACAGTATTACAGCAATTCCACTCTTCGGCATATAACCAAAAGAAGGGAGAATAGTGACTCCAACAGACAAATAAGTGTAGGCTAAATTTGGCCCATGTGCAGTTCTTTGCTGACCCCTTGCCTGTAGCAGTGGTTTTAATATTTTAATAATTATAGAATTCAATCAGAACGTTTATTAAAACACAGAGAGCTGTTTCCCCAGAATGTCCCATTTGCTCTTAGTTTCACGGCGACACTCAACCACACATTCCTGACAAGTGTGCCCGTGACACTGATGCTGCTCCGAGGATGGCACTTTGAGAACTGTCGGACTATGTATGCTATGTGGAAACTAACCTTCTGCTTCATCGATGTATTTATTTATTTTCTACAAGGGAACAGGTTAAGTTATTGTGATCTAGTATCATGCTCTCATAGTTTGCTCTCAGTCAGTTGGAACTAATCATATGTTTAACATCCATACCACCTAACAAGAAACAGGGAGAGACAAAGTAGTATAAAGATGAGCCCTGAGGTCAGATTGCCTAAAGTGGACTGAGTCATCAGCCCTGTCATCTTTCTGCTCTGTAACCTCAGAATAATTAGTGAAACTACCTGAAACTCAGCTTCCTCATTTATAAAGTAAAATTAATAACAGAAACCGTTCATAAAGCATTGCGAGGATTAAATGAAAAACTGCTTCCGTTTCTGGCTTAGCAAATGTCCTAAGAAATATTTGCAAATGTAAAAGGGAAGGGCAGGAAATAACTCATGACATGGCAATTTGAAAAATGCCAATGTGAGAAATTCTACAATTCTTAGAATATGTTCATAAATTTCACATATTAAAAAATACAACATAGACCTTCAGTTCTGGGACTTATACAAAAAGTGTATCAAAGCACATTTGGGAAAAGTGAAAGGATAGGTCTAGGACATAATTAGTAGTATTTAGTTCCTAAAATAGTAGCAACATCAATGTGGAGTTATTAACTGAAATGGGTAGCACATTTGACCTCATGAATCATTCACATTTTTCTCAATCTAAGTGAAAAATATGTTAAAAGAGTGAAAAAGCTGGTAATAAATGCAATTTTTTTCTTTTCTTTATGTATTTTAAGTGAGGAATAGGCTAGATAAGTATGCACAGTGCTGTTTGTAAGTGACAGTTTTGGATAAGCATTACAGTTGTCTTGATTTCTCCTAGGGAAATAACAAACCTTCCTATTTTTGAAGACACTAGTTTTTCACACTGATTCTGTTAATGTCAGATTAAAAAAGCTCAAAATCTATACAAAGAGACTTGCAGAAATTTTCAAGTTGTTCAATAAGCAGAAATATAACCTAATATAGTTAATGAACACAAACTAATTTATTATAATTTGCATAATATATTATATTATTTATAATAGATTAATAAATATAAACTCATAACTGTGTACTGTGGTGCCTAGAGGTCAATTTCTGCCATGTATTCAAGTTTAGTAGATAACTTTGTGGGAGCACTTTACATCTGATGATTTTTGCTGATTTTTTACCTGAGTTCACTGAAATTGCTCCAGTGAACTTCAAGCAGGTCTGAAAAGGGACGTTTCTGTGCCTTGTTTCTTGTTTCACCTCAGAGTATGTTTGGTATATCAGGCACCTTAAGGGCTTTGCTGCTGGAGCCCTTTCTTGATGCTGCCAAATGGCAGATTTCTCTTCTTGGTAGTTTTTTCACAACCATCAATGCTTCTTGTTCCAAATTCAGGTTTGGTAGATTTATTCTTAATAAATATTTGTTATGTAATAGGAATGTATTCTTTCAACACTTACTAATTACTACTGTACACCCATCATGCAGACAAATTAAACAAGAATTTTTTTACAACACTTATTAAACGAAGATTAAAGATCACCGATTGGGAAGAGAAAAGGAAGATAAGTTGGGCATAACAGCAGGAATATAGATTTTATCAATGCAGCTATGGAAATATACAGGGATGAGTCAAAGTCATCTAGGGGCCATGGAAAGTGTTTCAGTCAGAGTAAAACTAGCTGAGGTGTATGAGAAAGAGTCAGGTAAACCCAACCAGGGAGTTCTGTTGGATTGTTAGTTATGATGAGTGATAAAATAAACCTATGCAATAAAAGTTCCTGAAAATTTACCCAATATATCTCAGATTCACAAGTTAAACATCTATTCATTTGTCAAACCCCAGAAACCAGGTACACTTGCCATTTTGCACATTAAAATGCTCTTTAAAAACTTGCTATGTGGGTAAATACTATGGATTCTTCTCAGTCTTTATCTCCACTCTCTTCACTTTGCTCACTTGGAAAAATATTCATCTCCTTGACTTTTGTGGGTACATTTGTCTCTGGCTTACTTTCTATTTTTGGACTGTTATGCTCTAGTCTCCATGTTAGATTGTTTTTTGTTGTTGTTGTTCCCTATTTCTTAAGTATTTTTTGGAATCCAGTTATCAGCAGAGACTCTCCTGTTCCTGGACAATTAAATAAAATCACCAAGAGTTCTCTCTCCACAGGTAGTACAGGAAATCAAATAGAATCTTTAAAAGGTCTGCAAATTCTTAGGATTTTACTTCTTCCAAATAAAGCCAAAATGCTGCTGAAAATCAATTTTATTTTCATCTCATTTAATGAGATTTTCTCCTTCCTTCTGCTTTTATTTACCCACACATCTAAGTTCCTTCTCATACTAATAATAAAAAAAGAACATCTTTCATAGAAGGCTTATTAAAATGTAGCTGACTTTGCTGAATTGGGGAAGACAAGTGACAAGGGATTAAAATTGCAGCAATGGAATAACAGAAAATTGAATATTAGACAATCGTGTTATCAAAGTTCTCTTGTTATATAATCATACACTTTTTGTAGTTTCTTTGAAACATTGTTTCATGGTCTCCAAATCACTACCATTGCTTGACTCTCCTCCCCTTAGGATCAGCCTTTTACTATATTCAATTACTCTAATTTTATGTCTTTTAAAAATTTCTGTAAAGCATTAACAAAATTTCAAGTGTACAGAAAAGTTACCAGACTAATTCAAATGACTCCCATATACATGTCAAAAAGTTTGCCCCATTTTCTTTCCCTTTCCTGCTAAATATACATATTTATACACACACATAAGTATGTATATATTTACACATATGTAAATATCACATAAATATTTTTGCTTATTTGAGACATCCATTTACCCTAAATATTTATGAATGTATTTCTTAAGAACAAAAATAATCTCATGTAATCATAAATTATATAAATATGTAAATTGAATATGTATTTATCATCTTTTAGTTTTGATTCAAATTATATCAATTGTCCCAATACATTCATTATTAAAATCTGTTTTATCTGAAATACAGTTCTTAATCATACACTGAATTTATTTGTCATAAACTGTAGTCTCCTTTAATCTAGAACACATTTTCAGTGTTTCTTTGCTTTTCTTGATCTTGACATCCTTAAAAGTACTGGATAGTTATTTTGCAAATGTTTCACAGTTTGACTGTTGTTAGTATTTCCTCATGAAATGAGGATTTGTTACTAGTCAGCTAGCTTCACCTTGAAGAAGCCAAAACTCTATGGCAAAGCAAAACAGAAGGAAATTGGATCTCAAGTGATCACATGGAAAGGAGATTCCCTGGCAGTTCGGGTAAATTAATTCTGTATTTTACTGTGAAGGAATATTAACCTTATCTTATTTAGGTCTTTAGAGTCTGAGGGTCTTTATTCAAGTTTCTGCTGTCTGGGTGATCATTCTAAATTTCAAATTATTTGTTTATTAAATATCTATACTTTGTAAAAGCTGAGAACACCTTAGGTTTAATCATTTCTCTATCCCAAATACCTAGTTGAGAAAAAAGTCATTAAACAAATGTTTGTTGAATATGTGAATCAATATTACTTTCAACAGCAATATCTTTTTTTGTGTGTGTTATTTTGATCCAGTTTTGAGACCCTAACTCAAGGTCTATCAGACCTCATTCCTGAGCACCTGATTAAGTTCACATGCCCAACCACTTCCTTTACCATGTTCTCATACTCTGAGTCCAGAGGGTACCCACCCTAATCATCCTGAGGAGCCAGGCACGAGACAAATAGAGAGTCCCTATGCCCCAAACCCACCAAATATATTCAAATTAGCTAATCCACAGGAGGCCCACACACCTAACCCCACTCTGTGTGCCATACAACAGCTATTTCCTATAATTCCAGCTAAATGTTGCTTCTTTGTGACTTCCTAAAGTATATTAATCATACTATATCCAACATTTAAAAAATATTTTGTGTATGCATGTCTATTTCCAATTCTAGACTTTAGATAAATTTTACATATTTTTTCTCAAATCTTTTTAGTAATCACAAGGATTATATTTACCTTATTAATAAATGCATAATGTCCTTATAAATAACATTGGCATTTATAAAATTGGGTTCATCTTCAATACTGGACATTCAAACACAAAGTCAAGTCCACTGCAGTCTATTAAGAGTAGTATGCAAGGCAGTGGTTAAGGGTATAGGCTTTAGAGCCCTCTTAATTGGTCTGTTAGTTCTAGATCTTATTTTTATTAATGTTTCCATGCCACAGTTTTCTCACCTGTAAAATGGAAATGTTAAAATTTCTTACCTTAAAGTATGAAGGGGATTAGATTAGTTAATATATATAAAGCATTTATAACAAATCTGGCAGGCATTCATGAGCAGTCAATAAGTGTGAGCTATTATTATTGAAAACTGCCAATATAAAGAAGACATATAGAACAAAGGACATGTAAAAACAACTGTTCAAGACATTCCTGAGTCAAATGTAAGAAAAAACAGTCAAATCCGTAACAAAATATTGCTTATGAACTTAGAGATAGAATATCTTAACTGTCACCCCATGGTGAAATGTTTGCTCCTGTGTATTCCTTTCCATTGTTGGAAGTGAAGAGCAACAACCATTTTTCATGCAGCATTGGTGAGTCTCAACTACCTAGATTCCATGGAGTATGAACTGGTATTATCTGTCAACATGTAAAGTCACATATTCTTTCACTTAGCAATCCTTCTACTATGAATTAGCACCACAAATAAAAAACAAAAGGAATTTGGAAGAGACATCTTGACTTTTTATTCTGTAACAAACACACATACATACTCATTCATATGTGTGTATGTTTACCATAATTATTACTGTTATTATTATTAAATTTGGCAAATGTTGCCTGGGAGAAAAATTATGTCTTCTTATTTGCAGTTCACTTTATTCTCAAAAAATAATAAGTATCCTATTTTTCAAATACTGAAAGGATGAAATTATTAATCATAGTAAGAAGAATTTGTTTCATGTAGTTGAAAGTGGATAAGAAATATTAACACATTGTGCGAAAATAAAAAGGGGTATGTTCATGTTGCAGATGAAACACACACATAGAGCTACATACAAACCCTAACCAAAAATGAAGCTAGATGAATTATGAATATACAGTAATACCGTTTAGTGCCTGGCACATAGTCAGGGCTATTTATTAGCTTTTAGTTGTTGCTATTAAAATACAGAGTTAAACAAACAACAGTAAATGTTGACAACGATGTGGAGAAAGGGGAACCCTCCTACACTGCTGGTGGGAATGTAAACTAGTTCAACCATTGTGGAAAGCAGTATGGAGGTTCCTCAAAAAGCTCAAAATAGAAATACTATTTGACCTAGGAATTCCACTCCTAGGAATTTACCCTAAGAATGCAGCACTTCAGTTTGAAAAAGACATATGCACCCCTATGTTTATCGCAGCACTATTTACAAGAGTCAAGACATGGAAGCAACCTAAGTGTCCATCAGTAGATGAATGGATAAAGAAGATGTGGTACATAAACAGAATGGAATATTATTCAGCCATAAGAAGAAAACAAATCCTGCCATTTCCAACAGCATGGATGGAGCTACAGGGTATTATACCTAGCGAAATAAGCCAGGTGGAGGAAAACAGGTATCAAATGATTTCACTCATATGTGGAGTATAAAAACAAAGAAAAACTGAAGGAACAAAACAGCAGCAGAATCACAGAACCTAAGAATATACTAACAGTTTCCAAAGGGAAAGGGGCTTGGGAAAATGGGTGGGAAGGGAGGGATAAGGGGGAAAAGGGGGCATTACGATTAGCAGACATAATGTTGGGGGAAGGGGACATGGGGATGGCACCATCACACAGAGTAAACAAGCAGTGATTCTATAGCATCTTACTATGCAGATGGACAGTGACCGTAATGGGGTATGTGGGGGTGGGGTACTTCATAATAGGGGGAGTCGAGTCTAGTAACCATAATGTTGCTCATGTAATTGTACATTAATGACACCAAAATTTAAATAAATAAATAAATAAATAAATAAAATAAAATACAGAGTTAAGTGTTTGTACTGTGTTTGGAATAAGGGATGGATAGGGCTGATACTGAATGTGTTTGCAGAAAATACACTTTACTTCAATACAGAGAAAATTTTAAATATCAGGTAGCTTTCAAAATACCTTTCAATGAAACTCTGAAACAAGATTATGCCAGCTAGACTCCTTTGTGAATAGCAATTCTTTTTTTTTTATTTTGGTATCATTAATCTACAATTACATAAAGAACGTTATGTTTACTAGGCTCCCCCCTTTACCAAGTCCCCCCAACATACCCCTTCACAGTCACTGTTCATCAGCGTAGAAAGATGCTGTAAAATCACTACGTGTCTTCTCTGTGTTGCACAGTCCTCCCAGTGCCCCCCACACACTATACATGCTAATTGTAATGCCCACTTTCTTTTTCTCTACCCTTGTCCCTCCCTTCCCACCCATCCTCCCCAGTCCCTTCTCCTTTGGTAAATATTAGTCCATTCTTGGGTTCTGTGATTCTGCTGCTACTTTGTTCCTTCAGTTTTCCTTTGTTCTTATACTCCACATATGAGTGAAATCATTTGGTACTTGTCTTTCTCCACCTGGCTTAATTGACTGAGCATAATACCTTCTAGTTCCATCCATGTTGTTGCAAATGGGAGGATCTGTTTTTTTCTTATGGCTGAGTAATATCCCATTGTTTATTTGTACCACATCTTCTTTATCCAGTCATCTACTGATGGACATTTAGGTTGCTTCAATATCTTGGCTATTGTAAATAGTGCAGCAATAAACATAGGGGTGCATCTGTCTTTTTCAAACTGGAGTGCTGCATTCTTAGGGTAAATTCCTAGAAGTGGAATAACTGGGTCAAAAGTATTTCTATTTTGAGCATTTTGAGGAACCTCCATACTGCTTTTCACAATGGTTGAACTAATTTACATTCCCACCAGCAGTGTAGGAGGGTTCCCCTTTCTCTACAACCTTGCCAACGTTTGTTGTTGTTGGTCTTTTTGATGATGGCGATCCTTACGGGTGTGAGGTGATGTCTCATTGTGGTTTTAATTTGCATTTCTCTGATGACAAGTGATGTGGAGCATCTTTTCATGTGTCTGTTGGCCATTGAATTTATTCTTCAGACAACTGTCTATTTAGCTCCTCTGCCCATTTTTTTTTTGAGAGGGCATCTCTCATATTTATTGATCAAATGGTTGTTAACAACAATAAAATTCTGTATAGGGGACTCAATGCACAATCATTAATCAACCCCAAGCCTAATTCTCAACAGTCTCCAAACTTCTGAAGAATAACAATCAAGTTCTTACAGGGTGAACAAGTTCTTACATAGTGAATAAGTTCTTACATGGTGAACAGTGCAAGGGCAGTCATATCACAGAAACTTTCAGTTTTGATCACACATCATGAAGTATAAACATTCAAGTCAGATATGATTATTCATTTGACTTTTATACTTGATTTATATGTGAATCCTAAATTTCTCCCTTATCATTATTATTATTATTATTATTACTATTATGTTTAATAAAATGCTGAAGTGGTAGGTAGATGCAAGATAAAGGTAGAAAATATAATTTAGTGCTGTAAGAGGGCAAATGCAGATGATCAAGTCTGTGCCTATACACTAAGTATTAATCCAAGCTAGACAAGGGCAACAAAACATCCATGGATGCAGAAGATTTCTCTCAAAACGGGGGGGTGAGGTTCTAAGCCTCACCTCTGTTGAACCCCAATTTCTCACCTGATGGCCCCCCTGCGACTGTGCCTGTCTTAGGTTGCTCCTCCCTTGAGGAAACTTACCCGTCTCTGGCTAACCAGTCATTTTCCGGGGCCATTCAGGGAAATGTAAAGTTGGTAAGTGAGAGAGAAGCAATATTGTTTGTAAAGGTTAGCTTTTTACTTCTTTGCAGATTTATGCCCTGTGGCTTCTATGCCCAGCATTTGTCTTGAGGTTTCTTTACCACTTGGAAGAATTATGACACTCGTTAATTTTCGATACGATGCACGAATTCTACTAAAGGGCTGTAATTAGGAAGGAAGAAGAAAAGCTACAGAAGTAGCAGACGGAAGAAAACATGGGAAGATTGATTATTTATTTGACATATCTTCTTGTAGAGTAAAATAAGCATGTACAGGTTTTAACAAACTACTAATTAAATTGTGTACACACATTAACATAAAAGGAATACAGTTACATAACAAAAGCAGACCTACAATTACCAGCCATATCCAGTGAAACCAAGAAAACCAGTTAGGTACCCTAGGCATTTGTGAAAACTTTTCAATGATATGATGGATATTGTCTAAATGATTTTGAATAGTTTGAGAAAAATCAGACAAATTAAAACAACACATTCCTGGGAACTATTCACATCCCATATGTTCTTTTAATAGTAGATAGTCTATAGTCGCATGATTTTGGAGCACTGCAACTTGCACTTCTCCTAATACTTGGTTGAGTTCCAACAGTATAGATCCCGTCAAATTTGTTGTTTTACTGTATGCACAGGTCAGCTTTGGAATCTCCTTCTTCATTACAATGGCAAGTCCAGGAACCGGTGGGATAAATGCAGCTACAACTGCAACAGCGCCAGGATCTTTGTTGAAGTTTTTTGATGATCATCTTCTGGAATGACTCCTCCAGAGGAGGTTGATGTTGGAAGTTCTTCTTCATATCATATCTTAATTCATTTTTTGGGTAGCCAAATTAGGCTTTGATCCTCTGTATAAATACAAACAAACCCTTTGCCCACACTTTGATATGACCTTTATACCATTGTGAAGAATCTATTGGAGATCACCACACAGGAACTGCTTTTTTTTTTTAAGAGAAAGGAATATTATCAGAAAAATGTACTTCCATAGAAGATCATGTGACACCCTTTAAAAGATCAAAATTAAGGATATGTAAAGCATCCATTAATTGCTGATTTGCAGTTAGTTTCATCCTATCAGGGAGTAATCCCCCTTTTCTTTCTCTTTTTTTTGTGATCATTAATCTACCATTACATGAAGAATATTATGTTTACTAGGCTCTACCCTGTACCAAGTACCCCCCCAAAACCCAATTACAGTCACTGTCTATCAGCATAGCAAAATGTTATAGAATCACTACTTGTCTTCTCTGTGTTGCAAAGCCCTCCCCTTTTTCCCACTCCCCACATTATACATGCTAATCATAATACCACCTTTCTTCTTCCCCCCCCTTATGCCTCCCTACCCAACCATCCTCCCAAATCCCTTTTCCTTTGTTACCTGTTAGTCCATTCTTGGGTTCTGTGATTCTGCTGCTGTTCTGTTCCTTTAGTTTTTCCTTTGTTCTTATACTCCACAGATGAGTGAAATCATTTGGTATTTGTCTTTCTCCACCTGGCTTATATCACTGAGCATAATACCCTCTAGTTCCATCCATGTTGTTGTAAATGGTAGCATTTGTTTTCTTCTTATGGCTAAATAATATTCCATTGTGTATATGTACCACATCTTCTTTATCCAGTCATCTACTGATGGACACTTAGGTTGCTTCCATATCTTGGCTATTGTAAATAGTGCTGCAATAAACATAGGGGTGCATCTATCTTTTTCAAACTGGAGTGCTGCATTCTTAGGGTAAATTCCTAGGAGTGGAATTCCTGGGTCAAATGATAATTCTATTTTGATCATTGTGAGGAACCTCCATACTGCTTTCCACAGTGGTTGAACTAGTTTACATTCCCACCAGCAGTGTAGGAGGGATCCCATTTCTCCACAACCTCGCCAACATTTGTTGTTGTTTGTCTTTTGGATGGTAGCCTTCCTTACTTGTGCGAGGTGATATCTCATTGTGGTTTTAATTTGCATTTCTCTGATAACTAGCAATATGGAGCATCTTTTCATGTGTCTGTTGGCCATCTGAATATCTTCTTTGGAGAACTGTCTGTTCAGTTCCTCTGCCCATTTTTTAATTGGATTATTTGTCTTTTGTTTGTTGAGGTGGGTGAGCTCTTTATATATTTTGGATTTCAAGCCTATATGGGATCTGTCATTTACAAATATATTCTCCCATACTATAGGGTAACTTTTTGTTATATTGATGGTGTCTTTTGCTGTGCAGAAGCTTTTCAGCTTAATATAGTCCCACTTGCTCATTTTTGCTTTTGTTTTCCTTGCCTGGGGAGATATGTTCAAGAAGAGGTCACACATGTATATGTCTGAGAGATTTTTGCCTATGTTTTATTCTAAGAGATTTATGGCTTCATGACTTATATTCAGGTCTTTGATCCATTTTGAATTTACTTTTGTGTATGGGGTTAGACAATGGTCCAGTTTCATTATCTTACATGTAGCTGTCCAGTTTTGCCAGCACCATCTGTTGAAGAGACTGTCATTTTGCCATTGTATGTCCATGGCTACTTTATCAAATATTAATTGACCATATATGTTTGGGTTAATGTATGGAGTCTCTAATCTGTTCCACTGGTGTGGCTCTTTTCTTGTGCCAGTACAAAATTGTCTTGATTACTATGGCTTTATAGTAGAGCTTGAAGTTGGGGAGTGAGATTCCCCCCACATTATTCTTCCATCTCAGGATTGCTTTGGCCATTCGGGGTCTTTGGTGTTTCCATATGAATTTTTGAGTTATTTGTTCCACTTCGTTGAAGAATGTTGCTGGTAATTTGATAGGGATTGCATCAAATCTGTATATTGCTTTGGGCATGATGGCCATTTTGACGATATTAACTCTTCCTAGCCAAGAGCATGGGATGAGTTTCCATTTGTTAGTGTCTCCTTTAATTTCTCTTAAGCGTGTCTTGTAGTTTTCAGAATATAGGTCTTCCACTTCTTTGGTTGGATTTATTCCTAGGTATTTTATTCTTTTAGAGGCAATTGTGAATGGATTTGTTTTCCTGATTTCTCTTTCTATTGGTTCATTGTTAGTGTATAGGAAAGCCACAGATTTCTGTGTGTTAATTTTGTATCCTGCAACTTTGCTCTATTCCAATTTCAGTTCTAGTAGTTTTGGAGTGGAGTCTTTGGGGTTTTTTATGTACAATATCATGTCATCTGCAAATAGTCACAGTTTAACTTCTTCTTTACCAATCTTGATTACTTGTATTTCTTTGTTTTGTCTAATTTCCGTGGCTAGGAGCTCCATTACTATCTTAAATAACAGTGGGGAGATTGGGCATCCCTGTCTTGTTCCCAGTCTCATAGGAAAAGCTTTCAGCTTCTCACTGTTCAGTATAATGTTAGCTGTGGGTTTTTCATAGATGGCCTTTATTATGTTGAGGTACTTACCCTATATACCCATTTTGCTAAGAGTTTTTATCATGAATGGATGTTGAATATTCTCAAATGCTTTTTCAGCATCTATGGAGATGATCATGTGGTTTTTCTCCTTTTTGTTTATGTGGTGGACGATGTTGATGGATTTTTGAATGTTGTACCATCCTTGCATCCCTGGGATGAATCCCACTTGGTCATGATGTATGATCCTTTGATATATTTTTGAATTTGGTGTGCTAATATTTTATTGAGTATTTTTGCATCTACATTCATCAGGGATATTGGTCTGTAATTTTCTTTCTTGGTGGGGTCTTTCTCTGGTTTTGGTATTAGGGTGATAGTGGCTTCATAGAATGAGTTTGGGAGTATTCCTTTCTCTTCTATTTTTTGGAAAACTTTAAGGAGAATGGGTATTTTGTCTTCTCTGTATGTCTGCTAAAATTCCAAGGTCAATGCGTCTGGACCAGGGGTTTTGTTCTTGGGTAGTTTTGTGATTACCGTTTCAATTTCTTTGCTCGTAATTGGTCTGTTTAACTTTTGCATTTCTTCCTTGGTCAGTCCTGGAAGGTTGTATTTTTTTAGGAAGTTGTCCATTTCTTCTAGTTTTCCAGCTTTTTAGCATATAGGTCTTCATAGTAGTCCTTAATAATTCTTTGTATTTCTGTGGAGTCTGTCATGATTTTTCCATTCTCATTTATGATTCTGTTGATGTGTGTTGATTCTATTTTTCTCTTAATAACTTTGGCTAGAGGCTTATCTATTTTGTTTATTTTCTCAAAGTACCAGGTCTTGGTTTCATTGATTTTTTCCATTGTTTTATTCTTCTCAATTTTATTTATTTCTTCTCTGATCTTTATATGTCCCTCCTTCTGCTGACTTTAGGCCTCATTTGTTCTTCCTTTTTCCAGTTTCAATGATTGTGATCTTAGACTGTTCATTTGGGATTGTTCTTCCTTCTTTAAATATGCCTGGATTGCTATATACTTTCCTCTTAAGACTGCTTTTGCTGTGTCCCACAGAAGTTGGGGCTTTGTGTTGTTGTTGTCATTTGTTTCCATATATTGCTGGATCTCCATTTTGATTTGGTCATTGATTCACTGATTATTTAGGAGCATGTTGTTAAGCCTCCATGTGTTTGTGAGTCTCTTTGTTTTCTTTGTAGAATTTATTTCTAGTTTTATACCTTTGTGGTCTGAAAAGTTGGTTGGTAGAATTTCAATCTTTTGGAATTTGCTGAGGCTCTTTCTGTGACCTAGTATATGGTCTATTCTGGAGAATGTTCCATGTGCACTTGAGAAGAATGTATATCCTGTTGCTTTTGGATGTAGAGTTCTATAGATGTCTATTAGATCCATCTGTTCTAGGGTGTTGTTCAGTGCCTCCGTGTCCTTACTTATTTTCTGTCCAGTGGATCTATCCTTTGGGGTGAGTGGCGTGTTGAAGTCTCCTGAAATGAATGCATTGCAGTCTATTTCCCCCTTTAGTTCTGTTAGTATTTGTTTCACATATGGTGGTGCTCCTGTGTTCAGTGCATATATATTTATTATGGTTATTTCCTCTTGTTGGACTGAGCTCTTTATCATTATGTAGTGTCCTTCTTTATCTCTTGTTACTTTCTTTGTTTTTAAGTCTATTTTGTCTGATACTAGTACTGCAACCCCTGCTTTCTTCTCTCTGTTGTTTGCCTGAAATATGTTTTTCCATCCCTTGACTTTTAGTCTGTGCATGTCTTTGGGTTTGAGGTTAGTTTCTTGTAAGTAGCATATAGATGGATCTTGCTTTTATATCCATTCTGTTACTCTTTGTCTTTTGATTGGTGCATTCAGTCCATTTACGCTTAGGGTGACTATTGAAAGATATGTACTTATTGCCATTGCAGGCTTTAGATTCGTGGTTACCAAATGTTCAAGGTTAGCTTCTTTAGTATCTTAGTGCCTCACTTAACTCAGTTATTAAGCTGTTATATACACTGTCTGGAGATTCTTTTCTTCTCTCCCTTCTTATTCCTCCTCCTCCATTCTTTATATGTTGGTTGTTTTATTCTGTGCTCTTTTGTGTTTCCTTTAACTGCTTTTAGTGGGTAGTTGATTTTATATTTTTGCCTTTAGTTAGTATTTGGCTGGTCTGCTTTCTTTGCTGTGATTTTATTTTCTCTGGTGACATCTGTTTAGTCTTAGGAGTGCTCCCATCTAGAACAGTCCCTCTAATATACCCTGTAGAGGTGGTTTGTGGGAGGCAAATTCCCTCAACTTTTGCTTATCTGGGAATTGCTTAATCCCTTTTTCTCTCTAGCTGCCTTTAAAACTCTTTCCTTGTCCTTGATCTTTGCCATTTTAATTATTATGTGTCTTGGTGTTGTCCTCCTTGGGTCCTTTCTGTTGGGAGTTCTGTGTATTTCCATGGTCTGTTCGATTATTTCCTCCCCCAGTTTGGGGAAGTTTTCAGCAATTATTTCTTCAAAGACACTTTCTATCCCTTTTTCTCTCTCTTCTTCTTCTGGTACCCCTATAATACTGATATTGTTCCTTTTGGATTGGTCACACAGTTCTCTTAATATTGTTTCATTCCTGGAGATCCTTTTATCTCTCTCTATGTCAGCTTCTATGTGTTCCTGTTCTCTGTTTTCTATTCCATCAATGGCTGCTTGCATCTTATCCATTCTGCTTATAAATCCTTCCAGAGTTTGTTTCACTTCTGTAATATCCTTCCGGACTTCATCCTTTAGCTCTTGTATATTTCTCTGCATCTCTGTCAGCATGTTTATGATTTTTATTTTGAATTCTTTTTCAGGAAGACTGGTTAGGTCTGTCTCCTTCTCAGGTGTTGTCTCTGTAATCTTTGTCTGCCTCAAATTTTGCCTTTTCATGGCGATAGAGATACTTTGCAGAGCTGGCATGAGTGACGGCTGGAAGAACTTCCCTTTTTGTTGGTGTGTGGCCTTCCTCTCCTGGGAGAACAGTGACCTCTAGTGGCTTGTGCTGGGCAGCTGCATGCAGACCGGGCTTCTGATTCTTGCCTGGCCCCTATGGAGTTTATCTCCGCTGTTGCTGTGGGCGTGGCCTGCCTCAGGCCGCTGCTCCCATATGGTGGAGCCATGTTGGTGGGGGAACGGCTGGGAAGCTGTTTATCTCTGTGACGGGCCTCTGAGCTGCCCTGCTATCCAGGGTTTTAGGGTGCCCGGAGTTCCCTGCTGTTGGACTAAGTGTCCCAAGATGCTTCCGTCCAGCTGTTGGGTCCCTGTCTCTTTAAGACTTCCAAAAAGCACTCACTTTTCTTTGTCCCTGGGGCACCAGCTGTGGAAACCTGCTCACAGGTCTTACTCTCCTATTTCCCTAGTATCTAGGACCCCACGCATGCACTGTGTCTGCGCTCTGGTATGGATGGCTAGGCCTGGCTATTTAGCAGTCCTAACCTCCCTCTCCCTCCCCGCTCCGACTCCTCTTCTCCTGCCCTGAGCTGGCTTGAGGGGCACTCTGGTCCTGCCTGGCTGGGGCTTGTATCTTACCCTCTTCATGAGGCGCTGGGTTCTCGCAGTTGTGGATGTGGTCTGGATATTGTCATGTGTCTTCCAGTCTCTCTTTTAGGCAGAGTTGTCTTTGTTGCATTTTCAAAAATATATGTGGTTTTGGGAGGAGATTTACACTGCTCTACTCACGCTGCCATCTTAGCTCCACCCCCTCTGCCCATTTTTTAATTGGATTATTTGCTTTTTGTTTTTGAGGTGTGTGAGCTCTTTACATAGTTTGGATGTCAAGCCTTCATCGTATCTGTCATTTATGAATATATTCTCCCATATTGTAGGATATCTTTTTGTTCTATTGATGGTGTCCTTTGCTGTACAGAAGGTTTTCAGCTTGATATAGTCCCACTTGTTCATTTTTGCTTTTGTTTCCCTTGCCTGAGGAGATATGTTCATGAAGAAGTCACTCATGTTTATGTCCATGAGATTTTTGCCTATGTTTTTTCTAAGAGTTTTATGGTTTCATGACTTACATTCAGGTCTTTGATCCATTTTGAATTTGCTTCTGTGTATGGGGTTAGACAGTGATCCAGTTTCATTCTCTTACATGTAGCTGTCCAGTTTTGCCAGCACCATCTGTTGAAGTGACTGTCATTTCCCCATTGTATGTCCATGGCTCCTTTATTGTATATTAATTGGCCATTTATGTTTTGGTTAATGTTTGGAGTCTCTATTCTGTTCCACTGGTCTGTGGCTCTTTTCTTGTGCCAATGCCAAATTGTCTTGATTACTGTGGCTTTGTAGTAGATCTTGAAGTTGGGGAGCGATATCCCTCCCACTTTATTCCTCCTTCTCAGGATTTCTTTGGCTATTCAGTGTCTTTGGTGGTTCCATATGAATTTTTGAACTATTTGTTCCAGTTCATTGAAGAATGTTGCTGGTAGTTTCATAGGGATTGCATCAAATCTGTATATTGCTTTGGGCAGGATGGCCATTTTGATTATATTAATTCTTCCTAGCCAAGATCATGGGATGAGTTTCCATTTGTTAGTGTCCTCTTTAATTTCTCTTAAGAGTGTCTTGTAGTTTTCAGTGTATAGTTCTTTCATTTCCTTGGTTAGGTTTATTCCTAGGTATTTTATTCTTTTTGATGCAATTGTGAGTGGATTTGTTTTCCTGATTTCTCTTTCTCTTAGTTCATTGTTAGTGTATAGGGAAGCCACAGATTTCTGTGTGTTAAATTTGTATCCTGCAACTTTGCTGAATTCCGATATGAGTTCTAGTAATTTTGGAGTGGAGTCTTTATTGTTTTTTATGTACAATATCATGTAATCTGCAAATAGTGACAGTTTGACTTCTTTACCAAT
Organism: Manis pentadactyla; assembly: GCF_030020395.1. Taxonomy (NCBI): domain Eukaryota; kingdom Metazoa; phylum Chordata; class Mammalia; order Pholidota; family Manidae; genus Manis; species Manis pentadactyla. The sequence goes on from NC_080026.1 coordinate 78,380,366, forward strand.
ATGGATTCCTTGTATTTCTTCATTTTGTCTAATTTCCCTGGCTAGGACCTCCAGATCTATGTTGAATAACAGTGGGGAGAGTGGACATCCCTGTCTTGTTCCCAAATTCTTTTGTTTTAATAGATACAATGAGTTTTCATGTTGGCTCTTCAGAAAAAAAGCACCATGATCTGTAGTCTATAATGACTAGATGCTGAGTATTTTGAGAAAATACAGGGGTATGAAGTCCATTGGGTCCATTGTCATTTTAAATCCACAACTTCCTTGTGATATATGAATGTATATATTATCTAGAGATGTCACTTATCATATATATAACATATGTTTGTGTGAGTTTCTGTGTGTGTGTGTGTGTGTGTGTGTGTGTGTGTGTGTGTGTGTATGCGACATGTATATATGAGAGAGAGAGAGACAAAGACAGAGACAGAGAAAAAGACACAGAGTGAGTGAAAGAGTTCCAGCAAATCTATATATCTATATATAATATTTGGAGCCAACATAGACAAATGTGAAACAGCAATTCAAAGTGGACATTTTCCAGGGAAATGAAGTGTATAGAGTACCTTGTTCAGGAATTAAGTTATTTTAGGAAGAAATGAACCATATCAGCAGCAGGTGTATATGCTAATAGAATGACTCTGTGTTTTAATTAAGCAGCATTTCCCTACAGAATAATTACATATGTTCTTTACTCAACTATTTTTTAAAGGCCATTAACACTTCTCTGTTCTTTCTTCCCATGCTACAAGTGAAAAGCTTTAAGAGCATTTGCTTCCATTATGAAAGAAATACATAATAGGTACTCTGCTTATTGCAAATATTTATTACTTTCAAATAGTGCATCCAGGAATTCGAATATATTCAAAGCCTTACTTTCATGGTATAAGTTTATAAAATTTATCATAGCTTTATTGTAAACAGGTATACCTTGGATTCTACAGAGGTAAAAAAAAATTTTTGAAAACCTCAAATGAATATTCCTATACCAATGGAAACTTTTGAAGCTGTGATTCTCAAAATTGCTGCACGGAAGAGAGTGACAAGCCACAACATGCTCTACCAGAAAATCATGGTGTGTTAACTTCTGAACTAAATACCTGGCACCTGAATTAACACAAAGGACTTTTCACATGAAACATCCAGAGTACAAGCATTTGTATTCCTTTTGGAAGAATCTCTTGGAAAATCATTACAGAATTGTCTAGTGAGCACAAGTAAGCTATACACTTTAAAGGTTTATTATAGAAGATCTGACGACATGGAGAGTATATTCAGTTTCCTTACTTGCACTACTATAAATCTGAAGAATTTTGGGAAAAAAGATTTGATAGGAGAGGTGGAGCCAACATGGCGGCGTGAGTAGGACAGTGGGAATCTCCTCCCAAAAACATATATACTTTCGAAAATACAACAAACACAACTAGCCCTAAAAGAGAGACCAGAAGACGCAGGACAGTGGCCAGACTGCAGCTACACCAGCGAGAACCCAGCGACTGGTGAAAGGGGTAAGATACAAGCCCCGGACAGCGGGACCTGAGAGCCCCTCCCCCAAGCTCCCTGTGGGAGAAGAATAGGCAGAGCGGGAGGGAGACGGAGCCCAGGACTGCTGAACACCCAGCCCCAGCCATCCGGGCCAGAGCGCAGACACAGTACATGCCCAGGGGGCCCTGGATACTGGGGGAACAGGGAGTAAGACCACTGAGCGGGTGCTGAAGCTGATGCCCCTGTGACAAAGAAAAGCGGGGGCTTTTTGAAAGTCTTAAAGGGACAGGGACTTAACAGCTTGACGGAAACAACCCAGGTCACAGTACAGCAGCTGGAAATTACAGGGAAAACCGGGTGCACTAACCCCCTGGGCAACAGCTCTGAGACCCCTCACGGAGGCAAACAGTCAAGCAGCCCCCCCATCCATTACCCCACCGGGCGCTGCGAAAGCAGAGAAGCAGCCTGAGACAAATTCCGCCCACAGAAAGGGAAATTTCTCCCTTCCGGCCAGGCAAGACAGAAAGACCCACTCTACACGCAATTACCCAACAGAAGCCACTAGGGGTCGCAGTTGTCCCAGTAAAGAAAGGCCAGTAGCAAGTGAAAATTTTGGCCCTCCCAGCTGACAGTCAATAGCACCCGTCAACATGAAAAGGCAAAAAAATATGATCCAGACAAGACTAACCCAGACAGCTTCAGCATCTGTTACATCTTCCCCTGAGAAGGAATCTGGGGAGATAGATTTAGCCAGTCTACCTGAAAAAGAATTCAAAACAAAAGTCATAACCATGCTGATGGACTTGCAGAGAAATATGCAAGAACTAAGGAAGGAGAATTCAGAAATAAAACAAGATCTGGAAGGACTTCAAAACAGAATGGACGAGATGCAAGAGACCATTAATGGACTAGAAAACAGAGAACAGGAACGCAGAGAAGCTGATGCAGAGAGAGATAAAAGGATCTCCAGGAATGAAAGAATTTTAAGAGAGCTGAGTGATCAATCGAAAAGGAATAATATAAGAATCATAGGTATTCCAGAAGAAGTAGAGAGAGAAAAGGGGATAGAAAATGTCTTTGAAGAAATAATTGCTGAAAATTTCCCCAAACTAGGGGAAGAAATGGCCTCTCAGACCACAGAGGTACACAGAACTCCCATGACAAGGGATCCAAGGAGGGCAACACCAAGACACATAATAATTAAAATGGCAAAGATCAAAGACAAGGACAAAGTATTACAAGCAGCCAGAGAGAAAAAAAAGGTTATCTACAAAGGAAAACCCATCAGGCTATCATCAGACTTCTCAACAGAAACCCTACAGGCCAGAAGAGAATGGCATGATATACTTAATGCAATGAAACAGAAGGGCCTCGAACCAAGACTACTGTATCCAGCACGAATATCATTTAAATATGAAGGAGGGATTAAACAATTCCCAGACAAGCAAAAGTTGAGGGAATTTGCCTCCCACAAACCACCTCTACAGGGCATCCTACAGGGACTGCTCTAGATGGGAGCACTCCTAAAAAGAGCACACAACAAAACACCCAACATATGAAGAAGGGAGGAGGAGGAATAAGAAGGGAGAGAAATAAAGAATCATCAGACTGTGTTTATAATAGCTCAACAAGCGAGTTAAGTTAGACAGTAAGACAGTAAAGAAGCTAACCTTAAACCTTTGGTAACCACAAACTTAAAGCCTGCAATGGCAATAAATTCATACCTTTCAATAATCACCCTAAATGTAAATGGACTGAATGCACCAATCAAAAGACACAGAGTAATAGAATGGATAAAAAGCAAGATCCATCCATATGCTGCTTACAAGAGACTCACCTCAAACCCAAAGACGCGCACAGACTTAAAGTCAAGGGATGGAAAAAGATATTTCAAGCAAACAACAGAGAGAAGAAAGCAGGTGTTGCAATTCTGGTATCAGACAAAACAGACTTCAAAATAAAGAAAGTAACAAAAGACAAAGAAGGACATTACATAATGATAAAGGGCTCAGTCCATCAAAGGAATATAACCATTATAAATATATATGCACCCAATACAGGAGCACCAACATACCTGAAACAAATATTAATAGAACTAAAGGAGGACATAGAATGCAATGCATTCATTCTAGGAGACTTCAACAAACCACTCACTCCAAAGGACAGATCCACCAGACAGAAAATAAGTAAGGACACAGAGGCACTGAACAACACATTAGAACAGATGGACCTAATAGACATCTACAGAACTCTACATCCAAAAGCAACAGGATACACATTCTTCTCAAGTGCACATGGAACATTCTCCAGAATAGACCACATACTAGGACACAAAAAGAGCCTCAGTAAATTCCAAAAGATTGAAATCCTACCAACCAACTTTTCAGACCACAAAGGCATTAAACTAGAAATAAACAGTTCAAAGAAAGCAAAAAGGCTCACAAACACATGGAGGCTAAACAACACGCTCCTAAATAATCAATGGATCAATGACCAAATCAAAATGGAGATCCAGCAATATATGGAAACAAATGACAACAACAACACTAAGCCCCAACTTCTGTGGGACACAGCAAAAGCAGTCTTAAGAGGAAAGTATATAGCAATCCAAGCATATTTAAAAAAGGAAGAGCAATCCCAAATGAACGGTCTAATGTCACAACTGTCAAAATTGGAAAAAGAAGAACAAATGAGGCCTAAGGTCAGCAGAAGGAGGGACATAATAAACATCAGAGAAGAAATAAATAAAATTGAGAAGAATAAAACAATAGCAAAAATCAATGAAACCAGGAGCTGGTTCTTCGAGAAAATAAACAAAATAGATAAGCCTCTAGGCAGACTTATTAAGAGGAAAAGAGAGTCAACACAAATCAACCGTATCAGAAATGAGAAAGGAAAAATCACGACGGATCCCGCAGAAATACAAAGAAATATTAGAGACTACTATGAAAACCTATACGCTAACAAGCTGGGAAACCTAGGAGAAATGGACAACTTCCTAGAAAAATACAACCTTCCAAGACTGACCCAAAAAGAAACAGAAAATCTAAACAGACCAATTACCAGCAACGAAATTGAAGCAGTAATCAAAAAACTACCAAAGAACAAAACCCCCGGGCCAGATGGATTTACCTCGGAATTTTATCAGACATACAGGGAAGACATAATACCCATTCTCCTTAAAGTTTTCCAAGAAATAGAAGAGGAGGGGATACTCCCAAACTCATTCTATGAAGCTAACATCACCCTAATACCAAAACCAGGCAAAGACACCACCAAAAAAGAAAACTACAGACCAATATCCCTGATGAACGTAGACACAAAAATACTCAACAAAATTTTAGCAAACCGAATTCAAAAATACATCAAAACCATCGTACACCATGACCAAGTGGGATTCATCCCAGGGATGCAAGGATGGCACAACATTCGAAAGTCCATCAATATCATCCACCACATCAACAAAAAGAAAGACAAAAACCACATGATCATCTCCATAGATGCTGAAAAAGCATTTGACAAAGTTCAACATCCATTCATGATAAAAACTCTCAGCAAAATGGGAATAGAGGGCAAGTACCTCAACATAATAAAGGCCATCTATGAAAAACCCACAGCCAACATTATATTGAATAGCGAGAAGCTGAAAGCATTTCCGCTGAGATCGGGAACTAGACAGGTATGCCCACTCTCCCCACTGTTATTTAACATTGTACTAGAGGTCCTAGCCACGGCAATCAGACAAAACAAAAAAATACAAGGAATCCAGATTGGCAAAGAAGAAGTCAAACTGTCACTATTTGCAGATGACATGATACTGTACATAAAAAAACCTAAAGACTCCACCCCAGAATTACTAGAACTGATATCGGAATACAGCAAAGTTGCAGGATACAAAATCAACACACAGAAATCTGTGGCTTTCCTATATACCAACAATGAACCAACAGAAAAGAGAAATCAGGAAAACAACTCCATTCACAATTGCATCAAAAAAAATAAAATACCTAGGAATAAACCTAACCAAAGAAGTGAAAGACTTATATTCTGAAAACTACAAGTCACTCTTAAAAGAAATTAAAGGGGACACTAACAGATAGAAACACATCCCATGCTCGTGGCTAGGAAGAATTAATATCGTCAAAATGGCCATCCTGCCCAAAGCAATATACAGATTTGATGCAATCCCTATGAAACTACCAGCAACATTCTTCAATGAACTGGAACAAATAATTCAAATATTCATATGGAAACACAAAAGACCCCAAATAGCCAAAGCAATCCTGAGAAAGAAGAATAAAGTAGGGGGGATCTCACTCCCCAAATTCAAGCTCTATTATAAAGCCATAGTAATCAAGACAATTTGGTACTGGCACAAGAACAGAGCCACAGACCAATGGAACAGACTAGACAATCCAGACATTAACTCAGACATATATGGTCAATTAATATTTGATAAAAGAGCCATGGACATACAATGGCGAAATGACAGTCTCTTCAACAGATGGTGCTGGCAAAACTGGACAGCTACATGTAGGAGAATGAAACTGGACCATCGTCTAACCCCATATACAAAAGTAAACTCAAAATGGATCAAAGACCTGAATGTAAGTCATGAAACCATTAAACTCTTGGAAGAAAACATAGGCACAAACCTCTTAGACATAAACATGAGTGATCTCTTCTTGAACATATCTCCCCAGGCAAGCAAAACAACAGCAAAAATGAACAAGTGGGACTATATTAAGCTGAAAAGCTTCTGTACAGCAAAAGACACCATCAATAGAACAAAAAGGAACCCTACAGTATGGGAGAATATCTTTGAAAATGACACATCCGATAAAGGCTTGACGTCCAGAATATATAAAGAGCTCACACGCCTCAACAAACAAAAAACAAATAACCCAATTAAAAAATGGGCAAAGGAACTGAACAGACGGTTCTCCAAAAAAGAAATACAGATGGCCAACAGACACATGAAAAGATGCTCCACATCGCTAATTATCAGAGAAATGCAAATTAAAACTACAATGAGGTATCACCTCACACCAGTAAGGATGGCTGCCATCCAAAAGACAAACAACAACAAATGTTGGCGAGGCTGTGGAGAAAGGGGAACCCTCCTACACTGCTGGTGGGAATGTAAACTAGTTCAACCATTGTGGAAAGCAGTATGGAGGTACATCAAAATGCTCAAAACAGACCTACCATTTGACCCAGGAATTGCACTCCTAGGAATTTACCCTAAGAATGCAGCAATCAAGTATGAGAAAGACCAATGCACCCCTATGTTTATCGCAGCACTATTTACAATAGCCAAGAACTGGAAGCAACCTAAATGTCCATCGATAGATGAATGGATAAAGAAGAAGTGGTACATATACACAATGGAATACTACTCAGCCATAAGAAAAGGGCAAATCCAACCATTTGCAGCAACATGGATGGAGCTGGAGGGTATTATGCTCAGTGAAACAAGCCAAGCAGAGAAAGAGAAATACCAAATGATTTCACTCATCTGTGGAATATAAGAACAAAGGAAAAACTGAAGGAACAAAACAGCAGCAGAATCACAGAACTCAAGAATGGACTAACAGGTACCAAAGGGAAAGGGACTGGGGAGGATGGGTGGGTAGGGAGGGATAAGGGGGGGGCAGAAAAAGAGGGTTATTAAGATTAGCATCCATAGCGGGGTGGGAGAAAGGGGAGGGCTGTACAACACAGAGAAGACAAGTAGTGATTCTACAACAGGTTGCTACGCTGATGGACAGTGACTATAAAGGAGTATATAGGGGGGACCTGGTATAGGGGAGAGCCTAGTAAACAAAGTATTCGTCATGTAAGTGTAGATTAATGATTAAAAAAAAAAAATGCAGTTCCTATGTGGTGACCTCTAATGAGTTCTACACAATGATATAAAGGACATATAAAAGTGTAGGCAAAGGGTCTGTTTGTGTTTATACAGAGGATCAAAGCCTAATTTGGCTACCTCGAAAATGAACTAAGACACGATATGAAAAAGAACTTCCAACATCAGCACTCTCGGGAAGACTCATGAGAGAAGATGATCAGAAAAAAAAAAAAAAAAAAAAAAACTTCAACAAAGATCCACGCACTTTCACAGGTGTAGATGCACTCATCCCACCAGTTCCTGGACCTGCCATGGGAAAGATGAAGGAGATATCTAAGCTGGCCTGTGCATACAGTAAAACAAAAATTGGACTGGATCTATACTGTTGGAACTCAACCAAGAATTAGGAGAAGTGCAAATTGTAGCACTCCAAAATCTTACAACTACAGACTATTTATCGTTAAAAGAACATATGGGATATGAACAGTCCCCAGGAATGGGGTGTTCTAGTTTATCTGAATTCTCTCAGACTGTTTAAGTTCAGTCGGACAATATCCACCATATCATAGATAAGTTTTCACAAATGCCTAAGGTGCCTAACTGGTTTTCTTGGTTTCACTGGAGATGGCTGGTAATTACAGGTATGCTTTGGTTACGTAACTATATTCCTATTATGTTAATGTGTGTGCACAATTTAATTAGTCGTTTAAAACCTATCCATGCTGAAGTTACTCTACAAGAAGATATGTCAAAGAAATAATCAATCTTCCCAGGTTTTCTTCTGCCTGCTACTTCTATAGCTTTTCTTCTTCCTACCTAATCACAACCTTTAAATAGAACTCGTGCCACATGTCGAATTTACTGAGTATCATAATTCTTCCAAGTGGTAAAGACACCTCAAGACAAATGCTGGGCATAGAAGCCACAGGGCATAAATATGCAAAGAAGTAAAAAGCTAACCTTTTCAAACAATAAGGCTTCTCTCTCACTTACCAACTTAACATTTCCCTGTATGGCCCGGGAAGATGACTGGTTAGCCAGAGATGGGTAAGATTCCTCAAGGGAGGAACAACCTAAGACAGGCACAGTCGCAGGGGGCCATCTGGTGAGAAAATGGGGAGCAGCAGAGGTGAGGCTTAGAACCTCCCCCCTCATGTTCTGAGAGAAATCTTTGGCATACATGGATGTTTATTGCCCTCATCTAGCTCGGATTAACACATAGTCTACAGGCACACACCTGATCATTTACATTTGCTCTCTTACTACACTCAACTCTGTTTTCTACCTTTATCTTGTATCTACCTACCACTTCAGCATTTTATTAAAAATAATAATAGAGAAATGTGGTATCCACATATAAATCAAGTTTAAAAATCAAATGAATATTCATATTTGAACTGTGTATAGTTCATAATGCATGAACAAAACCGAAAGCTTCTGTGATGACTGCCCTTGCACTGTTCACCATGTAACTTATTCACTATGTAAGAATTTGTACTCCATGTAAGAATTTGTTCGTTATGCATCAGAAGATTGGAGACTGACGAAAATTAGGCTTGGGGTGGATTAATGATTGTGCATTGAGTATTGACTCCCCTATACAGAATTTTATTGTTGTTAACAACCATTTGATCAATAAATATGAGAGATGCCCTAACAACAACAACCAAAAAAAAAGTACACACTTACAATTGTAAAATAAATAAGTAACCGGGATGTAATGTATAGCATAAGGAATATAGTCAAAATATTGTAACAACTTGGTAGGGTGATACCTGGTACCTAGAATTATCATGTATATAAATGTTGAATCACTGTGTTGTACACCTGAAACTAATGTAATGCAATGCTGTTGTCAACTACCCTTCAATAAAATAAAATAAAATAAAATAAAATAAAAAGATTTGATAAAGTAGTGTTGCTTATCAGAGAAAATTCGCTAATTGAATTCTTTGGAAGACAAGCTCATAGAAAGCCCCAGAGTAGAAGCCTATAATCTTTCAATATGCTGAATGACGCTTCTAAGGATCTGTATTTTAAGGGTTTTTTATTTTGATTCTCTCTGCTGGCATAGTGAAATCACTGAAGCAGGCTCAATACACCCCTTGTTAGCACAGGAGTCTTAAGGAAAGAAGAGAAAGTGCTTGATTAGACTTAACTGAGGGACTGAAAAAGGTATCTGCAACTTTTTGAATTTCTGCCTATCAATTTTATAAATTTTTACCAAAAAAATAACCCTCAAAGATATGACTGGATGATAATGCTCAGCAATAGGCATTTTTGACAAATAAATTCTGGGCAACTCATGCCAGTTTGTCTGGCAAGGCACTAAGTGTGAGTGACTGATGCGTGGAAAGGTCATGTCTGACTGAATTCCAGTTTCTTTCTCTAAATAAGTTGGCATCTGTTTTAAGTTGGATAACCAAAGAACTGAGCTTCACACAATATAAACAGAAATTCATTCAAAATGCATTTTAAATGTGTATGTCAACTGTAACAATAAGCATTATATCCACCTTTTTTTTTTAACACCAATCACGTTCTGAAGCAGTGAATTAAAAGCACAATTTAAAAGAAAGATTCCCAACATAGACAATCCAAGAGAGTAGACTTTACAACAAGAAGATTTTGAGTGTTTTCCCTCTTTTTTCATGATCAAGTATAGTTTTTTCTTAGAATTTAATTTCAGTTGTCATTTACTGAAGCAATCACATACAACTGAATATTTTTGTAACTTTTAGTTCTCACCTTATAATTTCATGAAAGAAAAGACAGGAAATTAATTTTTTTCAGTTAGATAAATAAAGCAATTTTTGCCAATTTTTTTTTAGGAATGAAGAGGTAATATAACATCTGTGTTGCCATGTTTCTAATTATGTTCTCTTTCAGCAGGACTCAAAAGGGGGACAAAATGGAACTAAAATAAAACTCCACATAAATGAGACCTTAATCACTTAAGTGTATTTGCGTATCAGTGTAACATATACCAGATTCAATTTATCTGGGATACCTTGAAACTGAGGGTTTGCTTGATTAGGATATTTGGTAATGAAGAAATATCATCTTTTGGACAGAGCTCTGAGTGTGGGTCTGGAATATTAAGATCTAGTTCAAGTTAGTAGTTATCAGTGCTTAAAAAAAAAAAGCAGCAGTAGTGCCTGTCTCCTTACCTCCCACTTAATCTAAGGTCTTTCCAACTCTTACAGTTTTAAGATTTGCAAGTCTTCTCAATTATTCCTACAAAATCAACTATAAAGAAAACATGTAAATTAATTCTTATACTTCAGATATGCACAGTTTGTAATTATTGCTTTTATTTAATCTTTGTGAACTTTGTTTTAAAAGAAGAAAGACCAGTTATTCTAGGTATTAACACCTACATTGCTAAAGTATCTTCCCCTAAGGACTGTGACTGCAATATCTGTCTACACTTTGATTACAGAACTTCACTTTTTTATCCAACTTACTAGATGTAGGGTAGGAAACATGAAGTAATGATTTTTACCTGTTCTACATCCGACATTTTTGGTGATCACTATAGATTGACCAAGTTAATATAAAGACCAGAACAACAGCAATAATGTGAATTACTTCTTTTTTTAATTGGATACAAAAGTTTACAGGGACAGTTTATTGTTAATTTCACTGCCTACCTCAGTCCCTAGGGCTATATAACAAAGTGTGGCAAACTGAGTGGCTTAAAACAACAAACTATATTCCCTCATGTTCTGGAGGCTGGAAATCTGAAGTCAAGGTCTTGGTGGATCCACGCTCCCTCCTGAAGCCTGGAGGAGAGGATCCTTCCTCGCTTCCTCAGCTTCTAGTGAACCCAGGTGCTTCTTTGCTTATGGTTGCACAACACCAATCTCTTCTGTTTCCACATGGCTGTCTTTCCTTCTTGTTTCTGTTTCTGTGTCTCTTCTCTTCTTACAAGACACCAGTCATAATGGATTAAGGGCCAATCCACTCCTGTATGATCTCATCTTAATTTAACCAATTACATCTGCAATGGTCCTATTCCCAAATAAGGTCACATTCTGAAGTATACCAGGGTTTAAGGCTGCAACATATCTTTTTGAGGAGGACACAGTGCAATCCATAATATTACCATAAGTTAAAAAATAGATGTATGCATGGCATAAAATATTGTGATGAATTTCCAACATTGTGGAAAGAAGAAATAATTTGAATGTGTTCTCATAGAAAAAATAAACTGAGAAAGAAACAATTATCTAGAAATGCTGCAGAGAGCCATTCTTGATAATAAAATAGATGTTTATCCCTCACATTTGCCTCCACCTTCATATTCACTCTATACTTACACCTGGCCAACATGTCAACAGTGTGTTGTCTGGACTATAATGAATGCCAGTATTGTAGTGTTTCCTTCTACATACTGAACATTTAACATAATTTTGATATAAAACCTAAATCTTAGCATTAAAACAAGTCTAGGTAATATTTCCAGTACTGCATCTGTAACACACTAGGTAATATCACTGTTTAGTCTAGTCAGGCATATTCCTGTTGTTCTGAATTTCCATTAGAAAAATGATATAGTTTAGGTATGGTCATACCACTTATCCCTTTATGCTTCATTTTCTATTATTTCCATTGTGATTTCAACTATAGGAACTAAGGTGAATTTCCTTAAGTAGGGCAGCTAGTTAATTAGTTTGAGGCTTGCTGGTTAAAAGATAGATTTCAGCTTGCAAATGTGATCTAAACATTACCGTGATCAAATAAAAGAAGAATATCTATCAAGACAAGTTTTGCTTAAGACACATGAGGAAAATATGCAAGAAAAAATATAAAATAGATACCGAATTTGCAACCAAGTGTTACTGCTCTGTTTTATGCTCAATAATGATATTTAATAGATGCTTAAAGGGATATTTCAAGTAATTTATTGGAAGAGTTTATGCTGGTGGACATCTTTATATTTATTGGTTTATGAGTTGAATACTGCCTTGGTTTTTATAGTAACACTGTCAAATATGGTTGCCACAGTGGCTACTGAGCACTTGATATATGGTTAAGGCATTGAATTATCAATTTATTTTATTTTAATGAAATTAAATTTAAAATAAAAACTAAAGCAGAGTAAACCATTTTTTGTTAAACACATTTTTATTGGTTTGGTAGACTACATTTTACCATAATTGTTGAAAATGAAGGATTCAAATTGAGATGTGTTGTGACTGTAACACACCTGAATTTAAAGACTGAGAATTAAAAAATTATATAAAATATCTCATGGAATCAGAAGATTGGAGACTGACGAAAATTAGGCTTGGGGTGGATTAATGATTGTGCATTGAGTATTGACCCCCTATACAGAAATTTATTGTGGTTAACAACTATTTGATCAATAAATATGAGAGATGCCCTCACAAAATATATATATATATATATATATATATAAACACACTTCCAATTGTAAAATAAATAAGTAACCGGGATGTAATGTATAGCATAAGGAATATAGTCAAAATATTGTAACAACTTGGTTTGGTGATAGCTGGTACCTAGAATTATCATGTATATAAATGTTGAATCACTGTGTTGTACACCTGAAACTAATGTAATGTAATACTGTTGTCAATTACCCTTCAATAAAAAAAAAAAAATATCTCATGAATAACATTTAAATAGTTTACATGTTATTATTTTGCATATATTTTTCTTTTTTATGTGAGTACCGTATGTTTTAAATTGATATATCTGGCTTTCTTTATGTTCCTATTAGTGCTGTTGTAATCTAAAAAATGAATACAGCTATTTTAAAGTTTCAGAAGATTTACAAACAGTTCAGTTTTAGAATGAAGCAGGTATTATATTTTTTTAGAAAAAGTAAGAAGGAAGGGAGCATTTCAAACTCAAATTTACCAGTAAAGTATACGTGCTGGCTATTTAACATTTCACTGCAAATTATACATATTTGAGTGTTCCACAACTTGTTTGAGGAATGGTATGTATTTTTCTTATCAAACACGGGTTTACATACAAATAACACCCCACTATACACAACTGCACACACACACACACACACACACACACACACAGAGGCTCAGATGAATTTTAAACCATATTCCAAATAGTTTCTACCTTTGCTTTGGAACTTGGGATAGTAAAGTATAGAAAATGGGAAGATTTCATTTAAGAAATACATATCCAAAAGTGATGGGTACTACCTCATATTGTCAGAAAAGGAGGAAATTAAGTATTGTTACTTTTTATTTATTTTACTTAATCTTTCATTTGGTAATTGTTTTTCCCTAACAAAAGAAGAAAATGAAGTATAGATGAATTACATTAAGAAAACAGTGAAAGGAACACTACTTGTGTATATCTATACTTTTCATGCCAATTATTTCACTTAAAACTCATACTAACTTCAATATATAGTAGTAGTGGTGCCTATAATATTTATTTTATTTTACTAATAGGAAAAGAATGCCTCTGTGTTTTCCTTAAAATTACTATGTAATTACTTGTAGGTCAAGAGTACTGAATTTTGTTCAGGTCATCCTTTACTCCAATATGCAACAGAGATAAAGAGAATTTGAAAAACAATGCACTTACTGTTTAAGCAAGGAATGGGATAATATTTACATGTTTATTTTATTTTTTTCAATAATTCATAACAATTGGAACTAATAAAGGAAAGATCATGTCTATTACAGGATTTAATTTCAAATCAAATCACTTGAGGAAACCTGCACAACAATTAATTATACTTTAAAGTTTGACATTTCATTGCATTTAGTCTATCTCCATAGAGAATTATATGCACCACCTTTGAGGAGTTATATCAAAGATGGTTTTCCAAATTAAATAGGAAAAAAATATCTGCTTTCAAGGAACTAACATTCACTTGAACAAATGCTTATCAAAAGCACACTATGTGCAAGACCCAAATTAGGATATATTGTTCTTTACTTTAGTCTGTTTTCATGAAAGAAAATATTGGCTCTGTCACTTGAATGATTGCTTTTATTTTTTTATGGGTGTAAAAATAACCATTCCTGAGCCATTACTGCTGTCATCTGTTAATTGAAGTATTCTCTGTGAGCATTACCTAAACCTAAGCAAAGCACAACTAATTTAAAAGTTATCATCAGCAGTCCTAATACTCAGGAATATCATTGTTATTATGTTGGTAACTTGCTTTCTGTTTTTTACTTACATGTTTACAGTACATATGAATGTATATACCTTGGATGGATTTTTGCATATTTACTTTCAGTTAACAGAATTTCATAAAAATTTTCCATACAGATTCCTTTTAGTATTTCTCTATTATAAATAATGCTTTGGTGTTACTTATTATAAACTAAATCTCCCTTTGTGTCTCTGATTAGGATGATTTCCAAAAAATAGTTACAGAGTAAAGGAGGCAAAGTAAAGAGCTTATGAAATATTGCAAAAAAAAAAAGTTTAGAAGGTCATATTCATATGTATACCAGTGGTTTATAAAAGCATATTTCATACATGTAACCTTTAATTTACATTTTCTATATTTTAATATTTAATATATTGTGGATTCTCTGTTCATATCTGTCAACTCTGTATTAAGAATTATATTCAATTTTATATTTATATATATTTTACATGTTTAGTCAATTTCCATTTATTAATTTTAAAACAGTATCTTAGTAATGTCTTGAATCCTCTCCTTTTTACAGCATAGTAAGTACAATTAAAGCAAACAAACAAAAGGGGAAATAAAAAAGCAACATGAAATTAATTATTTACACAATTTATTTGGAGGAAGAATAATACAACCCTCTCCCCCATCTGTAATTTACTGAATCATTCAACATCAAAAGTAGAAAAGCACTGTGAGTAGACATACTTAATTTGACAGTAGTAATCCTTCCATGAAGTATAATTTTTGAATTGATGAAACTATTCAATGTTTGTAATTTCAATGTACAAAAGAATTATGACAAAATTAAAACAGTAAAATTCTAATAAAAATGAACATATTTTTTAATATTGTCAGAAGATATAGATATTCATTATCTTCCCTGGGATGGGTATATCTTCTATGCCTTGAAAAGTTTTAAACTATTTAACAAATGTTTTTCTGTATTTCTGCTCCATTGAGATTCTTTCCACATGACCATTTTCTAGGTGTGAAGGCACCATGTGATTTCATTGTCTTCTGAGAATCAGGTTACTGAATGGAAGGAGGTGTGAAAGCACCGCAGTTTGCATGTCTGCGTGTTGGCTTGGCTCTGCAATCCAGTTCAAGTAGCTTCAAAACTCAGCGCCAAAGCAGGAAACCAATCCCGAATGAAATCCTTCTGGACATAAATGCAACTGAATTTACTCAGAAAAGCCTTGAGTTTTGGAGTCAATCTTCTAGAAAATGCCAAATTAAATGGAAAATTACTCTGGTTTACCTTGGAGATAGCTTCACACTTGAGGAAACTGCCTGAAGAAGCAGCTTCTTTCTATAGTGAGAAAGCTTTCAGGGTGTCTTTAATACTATACAAGTATCATTAGGACTGCAAATAGCAGGAACAAAATATGAGTTGTATGTAATAGTTATAGAAAGAAAAAAGAGAAGAGAAATAAGTAGAAGACTAGCTTGAATAAATTCAAATGTATGTCTCCTAAAATATTAAAGTATGGAAAATCCTTCCAGTTTGGAAGGATGAAAAATAACTTCATAGTTTTTTATTTGTTAGTTTGTTTTTTAGTTAATGTTCCTTTGAAGCTCCTAACATGTATAGATGCATAAATGGGAGAGAGAGCAAGGACTATATATCTCATTGCATTGAACACAGGAAATAAGGGGGAAAAAACATAGCATGACTGACTTACAATGAGAAAAAACTGTTTCCTTCCTGAGAAACCAGAGCATTGGTAATAAACTATTTGCTATTGGCAAAGCCTTCAAATTTCAGCTCCTCCCTGATGTCTTCTTCAGCCCATAAACTCCTAGGCCATAGGAATCTCCTATTCCTTTTCTGCTCTATTTCTACTCATGGTTTATGTTATCATGGCACATAAATCTTATATTACAAATAGATTTATACATCATATCCAACTGTATAACAAGATGGGGTGGGAGCCATCAACATGGCAACAAATGGTAAGGAATTAAATGGATGTAGAGAATTAAAAAATACAACAAACCTGACTAAAATTCCATCTGTTTTCATTATTGTCAATTACCAGCAATTCTACATAAAGACAGTAATAAAATACTCCTCTCTTCTAGGAAAGATCACTCCCACATACAGGTGCCCTCCAATTTCCCAACCCCTACCCAATCCCTACACCTGTGAGAACATCACTCATTTTACCTCTCATTCCACTTTCATATATTTGAGGATAGAATATTTTTTAATATAATTCATCTATCCATCTCTGTGTATATCTGTGACAAGATAGAAATGGCAGAACTCTCAGAAAATGGTAGACAGAGGATGCCTTAATAAAGTAATGAATAGAAAAAGTAGAAAATCTCAAATAAAGGGAAAGTGAGAAAGTTGTGTTTCTTACTAAATGAATATCAGAAAACATTTTCCAAATTGAATCAGAGAAGAACAGTGCATGAAATCAAAACAGTTTTGGAAAGTTTCCATAAAGTTATTTTGCAAACTGCCATTAAAAAATGGTAATGAAATTAATAGCAAAGAATAAAATAAATAGGAAGCTAACAAGAAAACATGTATGTCACATTTGTTCATGTGTCTGCCTGCAACCACCTAGGATGAATACTGAAGTAATGACTTCTCCTTCACATTAGTGTTCCAAATCTCACAAAATGGCTATTATGACAGAATCAAGTCCAGAAACATGAGGAAATGAATTGTGGGAAACATAGTTCACAACTTTTCATCATGATGTTCAAGAAACTTTACCCTGGATGGTATTGATGCCTAGTGGACAAGAGTAAATGAAGTAGAATAGATATGTGCTTGGAAAGATAAGTTTGACAAAACTGACATATATTTGTATACATATGTATGTTTGTGTTTGTGTGTGTGTGTGTGTGTATGTGTATAAACATACCCTTTGGAGGAGTCAAATACTTGGAAGAAAAAATTAAAGAAAATGCTGAATAAAAACGAAGATAGGCATATGTAGTATACATATCATGGTAAACAAAATGATGCGGAAGAACTTCTGATTTTAACATTTAGTAATTTAGATGTCATTTTAACCCAGAAACAAAACTGTGTGTGAAGAACTGTTAGACTAAGACGGAATTGATTTTCATGCAGAAAGGAACATGGAGATGCATTTTTATACTAAGTATTGAGATATTTGGTGTCACTGTAATACAAATAGAAAGGGGAAAATACTTATTATTTTGATGTTCACATTCCTCCAATGAACTCAAAGTGGAAATGATATTTAAGCGTGTAAACTTCTCTGCATTCAAAAAAACATACATATGTTATTTTTTACAAATAAAAAATTTTTGGAGAGAGGGTATTCAAGATGGCGGTGTGAGAGGTGAGACAGAGAATTCCTCCTAAGACCACAGATAGTATGAAAATGTAGTTAACTGATACAACTAACCCTAAAACAGCAACAAGAAAGAAGGCTGAACCAGACTGCATGCAGACCTCAGGAACAGAGCAGACCTCACAAAAAAGGGTAATGTATGAAAGCCTTAATCAGGCTCGACCCGAGCCCTTCCCCCACCCCAGCTCACCCATGGGAAGAGGAGAAAAGGAGCCGGGGAGGGGGTGAAAGCCTGGGACTGCTGAACACCTAGCCCTGAAGATCTGCTTTGGGAGCAGAAACCTACACTGTGTGGTGCTCTGAACGTTGGGAAGCTCAGACAGGTGGAGTGCTTGAGAGACAGAATTCAGGCCATTTGTGGAGGAGGGGATCCATACCCGGCCGCTCTGGAAGAAGGGAAAGGCAGGCAGTCTGAAAGACTTTCTAGCAGTGAGAGGGCTGCTGAAGGAGAGGGGTTTGCACGGAGCTTGCTGCGCGGGGGAGGGGAGAGCTGGACAATGTGGTCTGGATGTGCTCGGCCAGCTGGTTGGAAACTTAGAGGAGCTTCAGGTGCCCCATCCCCCTGGCTGCCTACTCAGCTCTGAGGCCTCCCGCTGTGACATGCACCCTGCTGCACCTTCCTCCTAGCCTGCCAACACTGGTTCACAAACTTGCAGTCACTGTGCTGGCATCAGGCCAGCCAGAGAGAGGTCCCGCCTACAACAGCTAGAGATGCAAAGCACAGAGGCTTACACCTGGAGTGCTTGGCCCACTGGCTTTGACACTGGAGACAGGTACTGCAGACGGGAATCAGGAAACAGATCTTTCCACACCCCAGGCACCAGCTCTGCTTCCCTACAAGCCCCAATCTCACTCTAGGGAGTGAGAAGCTCCAGAGACTGGAGCTTCTGAGCACTAGTGGGCACCACACAGAAATATGAAATGACAAAAGAACATTGTTCAGACTAAAATCTCACAAACCCCAGAAAAAGGGTCAAATGAAACTGAACTCACCAATCTGCCTGAAAGAGAGTTCAAAATAAAAATCATGCACATGATTATAGAGGTACAGAAAAATATTCAAGAACTCAGAAACAAATTTAAGTTGGAGATTCAATCATTAGGAAATTCCATATCTGAAATGAAACATACAATGGAGGGATTTAAAAGCAGATTACATGTAGTAGAAGAGATGGTAAATGGAATAGAAATTAGAGAAGAGAAATACAAAGAAGCTGAGGCACAAAGAGAAAAAAGAATCTCTAAGAATGAAAGAATATTGAGAGAATAGTGTGATGAATCCAAATGGAACAATATTCGTATTGTAGGGGTAGCAGAAGAAGAAGAGAGAGAAAAAGGGATAGAAAGTGTCACTGAGGAAGTAATTGCTGAAAACTTCCCCAAGCCATGGAGGTACACAGATCTCACAACACAAGCGACCCAAGGAAGACAACATCAAGAGATATAATAATTAAAATGGCAAAGATCAAGGATAAAGACAGAATTTTAAAAGCAGTTAGAGAAAAAAGATCATATATAAAGGAAAACCCATCAGGCTATCATCAGAACTTCTCAACAGAAACCTTACAGGCTAGAAGGGAGTGGCAAGATATACTTAATGCAATGAAGCAGAAGGGCCTTGAACCAAGAATACTATACTTGGCAAGGTTATCATTTAAATTTGAAGGGGGGATTAAGCATTTTCAGATAAGAAAAAGTTGAGAGAATTTACCTCCCACAAACCACCTCTATGGTGCATTTTGGAGGGAGTCCTATATATGGAAATGTTCCTAAAGCTAAATAGATGTCACCCAAGGGATAGACAAAGAGTACAGAATATGATTCATAACTCACAAAGAATGGAGGAGGAAGAAAAAGGAGGAAAAAAAAGAGAGAACCTTTAGGTTCTGTTCATAATAGCACAAAAAGTGAGTTAAATTAGACTGTTAGATACTAAGGGAATTACCCCTGAACCTTTGGTAACCATGATTCTGAAGCCTGCAATGGCAATAAGTACATACCTATCAATAATCACCCTAAATGTAAATGGACTGAATGCACAAATCAAAAGACACAGAGTCACTGAATGGATTAAAAAAAAGACCTGTCTATATGCTGCCTACAAGAGACTCACTTCAAACCCAAAGACATACACAGACTGAATGTAAAGGGATGGAAAAAGATAGTTCATGCAACTAATAGGGAGAAAATAGCAGGAGTTCCAGTACTTGTATCAGACAAAATAGACTTCAAAACAAAGAAAGTAACAAGAGACAAAGAAGGAGATTACATAATGGTAAAGGGGTCAGTCCAACAAGAGGATATAACTGTTATAAATATCTATGCACTCAACACAGGATCCCCTACATACGTGAAACAAATATTAACTGAATTAAAGGGATAAATAGAATGCAATTCATTCATTTTAAGAGACTTCAACACACCACTCACCCAACGGACAGATCAACCAGACAGAAAATAAGTAAAGAGACAGAGGCACTAAACAATGTATTAGAACAGATGGACCTAATGGACATCTACAGAACACTCCATCCAATAGCAACAGGATACACATTCTTCTCAAGTGTACATGGAACATTTTCAAGAATAGATCATACACTAGGCCACAAAAAGAACCTTGGTAAACTAAAAAAGACTGAAATTGCACCAACAAGCTTCTCAGATCACAAAGCTATGAAACTAGAAATAAATTACCCAAAGAAAATGAAGAAGTCCACAAACACATCATGGAGCCTTTAATAACATGCTCCTAAATAATCAATGGATCAATGACCAAATAAAAACAGAAATCAAGCAATATATGGAGACAAATGACAACAATGATTCAACACCACAAAATCTGTGGGATGCAGTGAAGGCAGTGCTAAGATGGAAATATACTGCAATACAGGCCTACCTCAGGAAAGAAGAACAATCCCAAATGAAGAGTCTGAAGTCAGAACTAACGAAACTAGAAAAAGAAGAGCAAATGAGGCCCAAAGTCAGTAGAAGGAGGGACATAATAAAGATTAAATCAGAAATAAATAAAATTGAGCAGAATAAAACAATAGAAAGAATTAATGAAAGCAGAAGCTGGTTCTTCAAGAAAATAAACAAAATAGATAAACCCCTAGACAGATGTGTCAAGAAATAAAGAACGTCTACACACATAAACAGAATCAGAAATGAGAAATGGAAAATCACTACAGACACCACAGAAATACAAGGAATTATGAGAGAATACTATGAAAAATTATATGGTAACAAACTGGATAACCTAGAAGAAATGGACAACTTTCTAGAAAAATACAACTTTCCAAGCCTGAACCAGAAAGAAGCAGAAAAGCTGAATAGACCAATTATCAGCAAAGAAATTGAATTGGTAATCAAAACACTACCTAAGAAAGAAATCCCTTGACAGATGGTTTCACTGCTGAATTTTATCAAACATTTAGTGAAGACCTAATACCCATCATCCTTAAAATTTTCCAAAAAGTAGAAGAGGGAGGAATACTCCCAAACTCATTCTATGTGGCCAACATCACTCTAATACCAAAACCAGGCAAAGACACCACAAAAATAGAAAATTACAGACCAATATCCCGGATGAACATAGATGCAAAAATAATCAACAAAATATTTGTAAACCAAATTCAAAACTACATTAAAAAGATCATCCATCATGACCAAGTAGGATTCATCCCAGGGATGCAAGGATGGTACAACATTCGAAAATCCATCAACACCATCCACTATATGAACAAAAAGAAGGACAAAAACCCGTGATCATCTCCATAGATGCTGAAAAAGCATTTTACAAAATTCAACATCCATTCATGATAAAAACTGTCAACAAAATGGGTATAGAGGGCAAGTACCTCAACATAATAAAGGCCATATATGACAAGCCCACTGCCAAGATCATACTTAACAGCGAGAAGTTGAAAGTATTTCCTCTAATATTGGGAGCAAGACAAGGATGCCCACTCTCCCCACTATTATTCAACATAATTCTGGATGTCCTAGCCATGGCAACCAGACAGCACAAAGAAATAAAAGTCATCCAGATTGGCAAGGAAGAAGTTAAACTGTCCCTGTTTGCAGATAACATTGTACATAAAAAACCCTAAATAATCCACTTAAACTACTACATCTAATATCTGAATTCAGCAATGTTTCAGGATACAAAATTAATACACAGAAATCTGTTGCATTCCTATACACTAATGAACTAGCAGAGAGAGAAGTCAGGAAAACAATTCATTCACAATTGCATCAAAAAGAATAAAATGCTGAGGAATAAACCTATCCAAGGAACTGAAGGACCTATACTCTGAAAATGACAAGACACTCATGTGATAATTTAAAGAAGATACCAATAAATGGAAACACATCCCCTGTGGAAATGCAAATTCAAACCACAATGAGATATCACCTCACACCAGTTAGGATAGCCAACATAGAAAAGACTAGGAACAACAAATGCTGGTGAGGATGTGAAGAAAGGGGAACCCTCCTACCCTGCTGGTGATAATGTAAACTAGTTCAACCATTGTGGACAATAAGTATTAATACTGTCAAAATGGCCACCCTGCCTAAAGTTATCTACAGATTCAATGCAATCCCTATCAAAATACCAAACAGCATTCTTCAATGAACTAGAGCAAATAGTTCTGAAATTCATATGGAAAAACAAAAGACTCAAAATAGCAAAAGCATTCCTGAGAAGGAAGAATAAAGCAGGGGGGATTATGATCCCCAACTTCAAGCTCTACTACAAAGCCACAGTAATCAAGACAATTTGGTACTAGCACAAGAACAGACACGTAGACCAATGGAACAGAGTAGATAGCCCAGATATAAATCCAATCATATATGGACAATTAATATATGATAAAGGAGCCATGGATATACAATGGGGAAATGACAACCTCTTCAACAACTGGTGTTGGCACAACTGGACAGCTACATGCAAGAGAATGAAACTGGATTATTGTCTAACCCCATATAGAAAAGTAAACTGGAAATAGATCAAAGAACTGAATGTAAGTCATGAAACCATAAAACTCTTAGAAGACAACATAGGCAAAAAATCTCTTGAATATAAATATGAGCAACTTTTTCTTGAACGCATCAGGCAAGGGAAACAAAATAAAAAATGAACAAATGGAACTACATCAGCTGAAAACCTTCTGTACAGCAAATGACACCATCAGCAGAACAAAAAGGCATCCAACAGTATGGGAGTATATATTTGTAAGTGACTTATCTGACAGGGGTTAACATCCAAAATATATAAAGAACTTATATGCCTCAACACCCAAAAATCAAATAAACCTATTAAAAAATGGGCAGAGAATATGAACAGACACTTCTCCAAAGAAGAAATTCAGATGGCCAACAGGCACATGAAAAGATGTTCCATATTGCTGATTATCAGGGAAATGCAAATTCAAACCACAATGAGATATCACTTCACACCAGTAAGGATAGCCAACATAGAAAAGACTAGGAACAACAAATGCTGGTGAGGATGCAGAGAAATGGGAACTCTCCTACCCTGCTGGTGATAATGTAAACTAGTTCAACCACTGTGGAAAGCAATATGAAGGTTAATCAAAAAACTAAAAATAGAAATACCATTTGACCCAGGAATTCCACTCCTTGGAACTTATCCAAAGAAAACAACTTCTGAGATTCTAAAAGACATATGCAACCCTATGTTATCGCAGCACTATTTACAATAGCCAAGATATGGATGCAACCTAAGTGTCCATCAGTAGATGAATGGATAAAGAAGAGGTGTTACATATACACAATGGAGTACTATTCAGCCATAGAAAGAAACAAATTCTTCCATTTACAACAACATGGATGGAGCTAGAGGGTATTATGGTCATTGAAATAAGTCAGGCAGAGAAAGACAAATACCAATTGATTTCTCTCATTTGTGTTGTAGAATAACGAAGCAAAACTGAAGGAATAAAATAGCAGTAGACTCACAGACTCCAAGAAGGGACTAGCGGTTACCAAAGGGGAGGGGTGGGAGCAGGAGGGTGGGGAGGGAGGGAGAAGGGATTGTGGAGTATCATGATTGGTGCATATGGTGTGTGTTGGGTCATGGGGAAAATAGTGTAGCTCATAGAAGGCAAATAGGGACTCTCTGGCATCTTACTACCCTGATGGACATTGACTGCAATGGGGTATGTGGGAGACTCGATAACAAAGGTGAATGTGATAACCACATTGTTTTTCATGTGAAACCTTCATAAGAGTGTATATCAATGATTCCTTTTTAAAAATATATATATGGTATATATTATGCATGTATGTATTATACACATATACTAAATGTGCAGTACATATATATGCTATAATTGATATATCAGTTATTTGTATTACATATAAATTACATATATATAAATTCTAAATATTGTATCCATTTTATGACCATGCTTTAATGGATTCACACATCATCAGCCTAGAATATATTTACAAAATTATAACTAAATCAGAATTGAAAAGGTTCATGTGAAATAAGAAATATTTAATAACATGTAAATTGAAGCAAACATTATTTTTATTACCCTGTAATCTCCATAAGAACAGAGATCTTTGTCTTTCTTTCCCCTGCTTTACCTTGAGCCCTGAGTGAATGAAGAGTTATATTAAAAAGTACAGGCACTGATAAACATCCTGGAAGGTGCAAGAGAAAAAAACAATATGGTGTCAGGAAAGAGATGAATTATTATGATTTGAGATAATCTATTGTGGGAGTATTAATCAGTAAAGAATATATATTTGGTGTTGATGCTAAATTAAAAACTGCAAAACATGATGAACTACCACAGAAGGAAACTGTTCTGGAACGTGACAGTCTTGCATGAGAGTTCTTTAACATACTGAAGTTTGAGATTTCAGTGTACTGCAGATAAAATGACCATAACATGAAGGAGTACATTCTAACTGTAGACAAGAGGTATAGATGAATATGAGCTATCTGTTACATAGAACACCTTGGGAATATTTCTCCTTTATTCCAAGGCTTATTTTTAGTCACCTCTTCATTTTTAGTACAAAGTCTAAGAATTTACGTCTTTTCTCTAATGCTATTATAAGTATTTTATAGAGAGACTAGAACATACGTAGCTGGAAGCCAAGGTTGACTTAACTATATCCAGATATGTTTATTGCACATTACCAATTTGGATTCCTTAAATTGTTGCTTCCAAAATAATCATGTAGTTTTTCTAATTGCTTTTTATCATTAGGTATAGAAAAAAAATATTTGGAATTTAATGAAAAACAATACCAATTGAAAAGGTAGTAACATGACATCTGAAAAATACTAGGATTTGTCATAAATGGTACATATCCTTTCTTTTATTTTTTAGTTTTCTTCCTTGACTTTCAGCTGCTTAGTAGTCTCTTGTATACGTTGAGACTTTCATGCTATGATCTAGCCTTACTGAATCATGTTTATTGATTTGAAAGTACATAATGTTATCATTTTTTAAGAAAAGTAATTTTAGGTATGGCCACATTTTAAAGTTTAATTTGATTTTTTTCTCAAGCTGATTTTCATCTTCTGCCTAGTTATAAGCACATATAACTCACCATCTCTTTACTAGATAGCAGTTGAACTAGACACTTTGTGTCTTACTATATGGTTTTCTAGAAGAGAAGACATTTCTCTGTTGGACTGCCTAAAATACAAGCTATAAAGACACAGTCTCTCTAGATTTCAAAAGATCCTAAATCATATTACCCTCACCTTCCTAATTCTTCATTAAATCTGTTTCTCAGATACTCAGAAATTATGTAATGTTTGTGTCTTGTATATAGAATATACACATTATATGTTATATACATTATGTATACATAATATGTAGCATAAAGAAAGACTGCCTAGACTTTTAAAAACTTCCTTATATGGTCCCTAATAATAGCTAATGAAACTGATACTTTCTCTTCCTGTAAAATGATTGATGCTATTTGTTTTTACTGTATAGACAGACCTCTTAATCTATCCTATAAACCTCTTGGGTTCCAGCTACATATGTTCTAGTCCCTCTATTGCTGCTTTTTTCTGTTTTCTTTGATACACCTGATACTCTCATAAGCCAATTTTAGGCTTATTACATCTTTCTGTACAAATGTTCTTTTACTTGCTACTAGTGCTAAATTTCAGTAATGCTTATATGGACTCCAAGGAGAGGTTTATATAATAAGAAATAGTAACTAGTTGAACTTGGTGTCCATGTTAAGTAAAATGTTGGGGAAATTAAGCTGCATAAATGTTCTTGGGATATTTTTTAAATTTCATCAAATTATAGTATACTTCCAGTTTCAATGGGAAGTTCATTTGATATTTCATGAAAGATGCTCAGTGGATTGCACAATGTGAATATTGTTCAAATGTACACTTTGTGCATATTTAAAGTGCAGCCATGTGGGATAACAGCAAGGGTGGAGATGCATGTAGACAAACAGTGTTGCTAGGCTAGTTAAATTCTAATTAAATGTGGAGTGTGGTGAGGAAGAGATTAATTTACTAAGGAATAATTTTAATAAGCTGATAAATCTAAAATTAAACACAGCAGGTTGAAAAGAGTTATAGTGATTATCAAAGATATAAGCTGAGGAAAAAGATGGTGGGGTAGGAAAGCAAGGTGGAAACCTCCTCCCACACACACATCAAGGAAGCAATTACAGCAAATACAGCTAACCCTGCAAACAACCTGAAGACAGAAGAGCAGACCACCTAGACCTGGTGAAGTAGAGAACACCACACAGAGAAGGGTAAAGTGGCAGTGCTACGATCATCAGGCCCCAGCCCTTCCCACCCCAGCCCTCAGGCTGAAGGAAGAGGAACTGAGGGAGGAGGGTATATAAGTGCTCAGGAACTCTGCATACTGGGCCCTGGAGATCTGTTCTGGGAACACTAGTCCACAATGCATTCAGTTCTGGTGATTAGCAGGGCTGGACACCAGGAAGAGTTGTTGGAGCGTTCTGGGAGGCTGAGACTCCAGCTGCTTGTGGAGGACATGCTCCAGTGGTCCCATGGGACCCAACACAGAGGCAGCAGTCTGAAAGATCTTCCAGCAGCTGGAAGAGGACCAGAAGGGTCAGGGTTGGACAGAGCTCTCTCTGTAGGAGAATGGGCAGGTGAACAATATTGCCCCAGTCCTCCATTAGCACAACAGGTCATGCATTCCCAAGAGCCCCAAACACTCCTCCTCCCCACTGGTGGCTCAGCCCTAAGGCACTTCCCTATGCACCTACCCTCTAGCCCACTCAGCCCAGCAGTGTCAGATTTTGCTGCCTGGCAGGCAGAGGGAGGCTTTCTTGGCCCTGTCTCAACCCAACTAGGGAGGCACCTGCAGGATGAAGCCCCAACTGCTCCTTCCTCTTGGCTGGTGGCCCAGCCTGAAGCTGCATGTCCTGCCACCACCATGTGCCCTAGTACTCTGCACCCACATGACTCATCTCCTTGCAGGCCTACCCCACCATGAGCCTGCCCCAGAGCCACAAGACTGCTCTATCTTACCTGTTAATCCAGAAGCCTCGCCATTGCTGCAGGGCAGGCAAAGAGCAATCCCACCCACAATGACCCCAGCAGAATGTCCCCTGCTCTGAACACAAACGGCCATGTGCAGGGGACTGACATAGATTACTGCTGGCAGACACATGGAAAGGCACCCTACCAAGAGCCCACCAACAGTAACTGGGGCTCTACTGCAAAGGAGAACCAGGCACTGGAGGGGAAAGAGTCTTGAACTTCTGGGCACCACAAGACACCTTCATCATAAAGCCATTACTCACTAGACTAGGGAGCACAGCAGATCCATTTAACACAAAGGAAGAAACACAAAAACCCAGACAAAATGAGGAGAGAGAGGAATATGTTTGAAACAGACGTACAGGATTAGACTCCAGAAAGAGGGCTAAATGAAATAGAGATCACCAGTCTTCTTGATAAAGATTTGGTAACAGACATAAATATGCTCACAGATCTGCAGAAATGTCTTGAAGACTTCAGGGAGGACCTCAATAAAGAGACACAAGAGCTGAAAAAAAAGCCACTCAGACCTGAAGAATACAGTGACTGAAATGAAATATACAAGGGAGTAAATGAACTATAGATTGCTTCAAGGAAAGGAGACACTCAATGAGATGGAAATTAGAGAACAGGAAAACAAAGCTGAGGAAGAAAAAGAAAAAAAGAATCTCTAGGAATGAAAGAATGCTGAGAGATGTTTGACAACTGCAAATGGAACAATATTTGCTTATTAGGGGTACCAAAAGGAGAAAAGAGAGACAAAGGGAAAGAAACTCTCTTTGAGTAAATAATTGTAGAAAACTTCCCCTATCTGGGGAAGGAAATAGGTCATGGAAGTGCAGAGGTCCCCTAACAAAATACACCCAGGAAGACAATACCAAGACATATAATAATAAAAATGACAAAGATTAAGGCTAAGAAGAGGGTGCTGAAAGCAGCCAGAGAGAGAAAAAGATTATTTGTAAGGGAAACCCCATCAGGCTATCAGCAGACATCTCAGCAAACACTTCACAGGACAAAAGGGAATGGCATGAAATATTAATGTATTGTTAACAGAAAGACTTTCAACCAAATATCCTCTATCCAGCAAGATTATCATTCATATTTGAAGGACAGATTAAACATTTCCCAGAAAAATGAAGGCTGAGGAATTTATAACTACTAAACTTGCATTACAAGATACATTAAAGGGACTTCTGCAGATGGAACTATGCTTAGGCCTAAGTAGTTTTCACAAGTGGCAATAAACCCACAGTAAAAGTAGTGAACCAATTAATTAACAACCAAGTATGAAATTAAAACAAAACAAAACAAAATAAAAGTAGTAAAACCAACTATATACGAATTCAGTCAAGGGATAAACAAGAAATGCAGATTATGTCACCTAATACATAAAGTGTGGAGGAGGAAGAATAAAAAAAAGAGTACTTTTAGATTGTGTTTGAAATAGAGCAATCATCAACTTAATATACACTATTATACAGCTAGGAAGCTATCAATGAACCTTATGATAACCACAAACCTAAAGCCTATAATAGACAACATAAAAAATTAGAAAAGAGAAATCCAATCACAGCACTAAAGAAAACCACCAAATAACAAGAGAAGAGTATAAGAGAGGAGGAAAGGAACAGAGGGAAACTACTAAAACAACCAGAAAGCAATTAATAAAATGGCAATAAGTACATACCTATCATTAAGTACCTTAAATGTAAATGGACTGAATGCATCAATCAAAAGACATAGGGTGGCAGAATGAATTTAGAAAAAAGACCACCTGTACGCTGTCTACAAAAGACTCATTTCAGACCCAGACATACACAGACTGAAAGTGAAGGGATGGGGAAAAGATATTTCATGTAAATAATAGAAAGAACAAAGCAGGAGTAAGTAGTACTTACATCAGACAAAATACACTTCCAAAGAAAGAAAGAACAAGGGATAAGGACAGTACATGATGATAAAAGAGTCAGTCCAAGAAAAGGATATAATCACTATAATATCTATGCACCCAACATTGGAGCACCTAAATATGTAAAACAAATACTAACAGAATTAAAGGGGAAAATAGACTGGGATATATTCATTTTAGGAGACATTAACACACCACTTACATCAATAGACAGATCAACCAGACAGAAAATAAATAAGGAAAGAAAGGCATTGAACAACACATTAGGTCAGATGGACTTAACAGATATCTATAGAACACTCCATCCTAAAGCAGCAGGATAGACATTTTTCTTAAGTGTACATGGAACATTCTCCAGAATGAATAAAGATAGGGTGCATATACTCAATAGAATATTATTCATCCATAAGAAAGACAAAAATCCTGACATTTGAGAGAACATGAATGGACCTAGAGAATATTATGCTCAGTGAAATAATCCAGGTGGAGAAAGACAAATACCATATTATTTCACTTATTTGTGGAATCTAAAAACAAAACAAAACAAAATAAACAAGATCTCAGTAGACTCACAGACACTGAGAAGTGACCGGTGGCCACTATGAAGATGAGGTTGGGGGAGACAGTGAGGGGGATAAAAGGGCATAAAAATTGTCAATCACAATATAAACTGGTCACAGGGATAGTAGTATATAGCATGGTGAATATAGCCAATGATTCTATAATATCTACCTGTGTTGACAGATAGCAACTGCACTAGTTGTGGTGAGGATTTAATAATGGGTAACTGTTGAGCCACTGTGTTGTATACTTGAAACCAATGTAAGATTTTATATAAACAATACTTCAATAAAAAAAGGAAGAAAAGAGAAGACTAGCAAGGAAGCCACTGCCCCTAGTGTAGTGTAAACCTTAGTAACAATTAAAACACTAATGGCTAAATATAATCTTTCCCTTGGAAAGTTTTTAGTGCTCCAAGTTTAGGAAAGAAAATCAAATATAAATTATCATTTATTTTCCTTGTATTTCTTGAATTTGTAGAAATAAAATAGAAGAAATAAAAACAACAAAAAAGATATTATAAACAATTATTTCCATTGGGTAACAATGAATTTTTATTTTTATTTAACTTTTCCTAATATAAAGCATTATTATGAGAACCAAAACTAAAATAATAATACCTCAAAAATCAAGGTGGCATTATAGTTCTGAAAAATGTATTCTTTGGCATGTTTTTAGAGGAATTCTGGGACATCTATGATATTAATCTATATATTTATCTATGTATGTATCTATATATATATATTGACTACTACAGGTCCAAATATCACTCCCATTTAAATTTTGCAGTTATTGAATATCTTTAAAAGTGGAAGATACCAAATGACTTCAGCATGTTTTTAGTATCCTCCAAACATCAACATATTCATATATTAAATCAAGAGTTACTGAAAATTTACTATATTCAAACATGTGTACCAGGAACTTATAGAAAATGATCTGGACTCTGAATAAATGGATTGTATAGGTTATTACTATTAACTAATTTACCTTGGGACCCCATACATTGTGTTGGCACAGCACAAAATAAAGACTCAAGCTAACATTTCCTGAACAGATATTTTGTTCTCAAAACATTCATCTATAAGGTAAATGGAATTAGTCCCATTTTATAGGCTCTAAAAATGAAGTTAAGAGAAAAAAAGCAAGTGGTCCAAGAACATAAAATTGGAATTTGAATCCAAATTTTTATCTGAGTATATAATCCCTGATCTTTTCCTATAATGCAACATATGTCATATAAAATCTAAACAGTACTTTATGGCTTTCCTAATATTTTGGGTGTAGTGTTCTTTTGATAGTCCATTAAAATCCTTTCATAAGCATAGAGCTGATGATATCTTTAATTCCTATCTATCTGAAGAAACTTAAAGTAAATGTGATTTTCATTTTCTTTAATTTATAGTTAACTTTTTAAATTTGTAAATCCCTTATAAAAATAATCCTTTTGTTTTAGAATTGTTTTTAATTTACAGTAAATTTATGATGACACTATAGATAACTCCTATACATTCCACATCTAGTTTCTCCTACTAACATCTTGCTTAATGTTTTAGTCAGAAATGGAAACAATAAGAGATAGATAGCAGACAGACACACAGATATATAGGGAGAGAGAAAGAGTAAGTGAGGGAGAGAAATTTGTTATAGGAATTGGTTTACATAATCCTAAAGACTGAGAAATCCCATAATCTGCCATGTACAAGCTGGAGACCCATAAAGGCCAGTTGTGTAGTTCCAGCCCAATTACTAAATCTCAGAATAAGGAATGCTGATGGTGTAATTCCCAGTTTGAGGGAAGGAGAAGACCAATGTCTCAGCTCAAGTAGTCAGGCTGAGAGCAAATTTTCGCTTCCTCCTGTTCAATTCAAGCCCTCAACAGATTAGATCATGTCCATTCAGGTTGGAGAGGGCAATCTGCTTTACTCATTCTACCAATTCAAATGCTTATTTCATTAAGAAACACCCTCACAGACACATCCAGAAATAATGTTTAACCAGCTATCTGGGCAACATCTGACCTAGAGAAATTTACACAGAGAAATTAGTTATTGCAATTGAATAATTGTTACAATTAATGAACCAATATTGATTTATTATTATTTACTAAACCATACTTCTTCAGAATTACCTCTTTTTTACAAAATACCCTTTTTCTCTCCAGGGTGCCATCCAGGATACCACAATACATCTACTTGTCATGTTTCCTAAGGATTCTATTGGCTCTGATGCTTTCTCAGACTTTCCTTGGTTTGGTTATCTTGACAGTTTTCAAGTATTCCTGGTGATTAGAAATCCTGATCAAGTGTTTTACAGAATGTAACTAGAAGATTGTACCTCTGAATCCTTTTCACCTATTTTGCCCACCCCCTTCCAATCACTCCCCCTTCTGGTAACCAGCAGCTTCCTGTACCAATGAGTCTGTTTCAGTTGTGTTTTGTTCATTTGTTTTGTTTTTCAGATTCCACATGTAAGTGAAATTATACAGTATTTATAGTTCTTTAACATTTCATTTAGCATAATACCCTCTAGGTCCATTATGTTTT
The DNA here is from genome assembly GCF_030020395.1 of Manis pentadactyla. Taxonomy (NCBI): domain Eukaryota; kingdom Metazoa; phylum Chordata; class Mammalia; order Pholidota; family Manidae; genus Manis; species Manis pentadactyla. The sequence goes on from NC_080026.1 coordinate 78,412,750, forward strand.
CACAAATGGCAAGATTTCATTATTTCATACGGTTGAGAAATATTTCATTATATTTTACACACACACAAACATGCCACATCTTTTTATTGATTCATTTATGTTGTTTCCATATCTTGACTATTGTAAATAATACTGCAGTGAACATAGGGGTGCATATATCTCTTCTATTTTGTGTTTCTGTTTTCCTTGGTTTAATACCCACAAATGGAACTGCTGGATCAGATGTCAGTTCTACTTTAAGATTTTTGAGGAAGCACCATACTGCTTTTCATAGTGGCTACACCAATTTACATTCCTCCAAGGCCAAAGATTGTCAATCAAGGGTTTCTCTGCCCTGCCCGGGAAGGCAGAGAAGGGAAATGGGAGAAGGGTCATGCCATTGCAAAATCTACTTAGCCTGTGAAAAAGGCAGATTTTATTTTTTAACTTAATCTACATGCTGTTATTCCTCTTCTTCCAGGCCCTTAATCAGTTAAGTTACTTTATAACCAGGACAGAGCAAGGACCTCTGAAGTGTAAATGAATCTATGTGAATAAAGAAAGCCAAGATCCAGACCAATACAGTCACCAAAATAATCCTGTTCTTAAGACAAAACTTCAAGGGAACTATATATCACCTGTATACATCATGCCTTATGCTGACCCATACCCAAAAGGTCCCATAAAACCCCATATACAAAACGCTTAAGGACGCCTTCTCTCTGAGGTTGCCCACACTCCCCTTTCTTTGAGTGCACACTTTTGCCTTAAATAAAGACTTCTTACTGATCGATTTATTACATTTTGTCTCTGTGCTCTTCCAGCAGTAAGCATCTTTGTAACTTTGCTATTTCATTTTATTTTCTAGACTTATGATCAAGTCTTCATTCTGTCTCTGTTCTACTCCAGATAAGTAGGGAGAGGCTACTGAGAGTTCTGATTTGGGCTTGCAAGTTCCTGTCACCTGGCTGACCCAGACAGGATTGTAGCTCTACGTATATATGAGCATGCTCTTTAGTACCCTGCCTGAAAAATCTCCTTTCTTTACCTTTGCGAAGTTCTCAGAACATAATCTACTCCACCCAGTGCTCTGTGGCTCCCCCAAATCCTGGGGTGGTAGGGACTTAGTTCCCATGCCATGCAGATTCAAGTGGACACTGGATGCCAGCTGACCCTGACTTTAAGAGCTGGCAAGGGATTTGCCCTATGCCAAGCAGGAGTTCAATGAGCTTCCATCTCCTTCCTCTGTTCTTCCTTGCTCTCTGCTGCCTGCAAGGCAGATGCCATTCCCTGCTATTCTCTCTTTAATGAATTCCTTTCTTATCTTTCACTATGACTCCCCTGTGTTTCTGAACCAAATTCCTTCCCAACAATACCAGTGGTATACAGAAATAACAAATACGTGATTCAATTATTCAATAAACATTAATATAAAATACATAATTGTCAAATCACTATGTTGTACACCAAATATATTATACATAATATGTATTATTATGTATTATATATTACAATATTATACATAACATATAATATATTAATGTTACATATTATACATAATATTGTACACTGAGGCCAATATAATACTGTATATCAATTATACTTTTAAAAAAGTAACAAGCTATTAAAACTAATGGTAGACTTCAAGTGTATCTTCAGGTACATGAACCTTGTGTAAACATATATATATATATATATGATATCTATATCTATACATATATACATGTATTTGTTTTTGTTTACTGCCTGGCAATATAAACAATTTCATTTTAAAAAAATATGAAATTAATGAGCTCATTTGAGGTATAGTGATTTATCAAGGATTTTTAGAATAATGGGTAGACAGGAAGTCATATATTTATTGTCCAATCAGTGCACATGAAAATTCTCCATAGTGTTCAGGTACCATTTCTTTCCTTTTAGATGCAGAAACCATCTCTTCCTAATTTTATTTTGGAAAAATTATTGACATTATCCCTGCAAATTTCATGTGCCACACACACAGAAAGAGTCAGTGGAACTATTATTCACACTATCATATCTCTTCAATATAGTTATTTGTATTGAAGCTGTATAGATTTTCTTGTCTCTGCAGTTTTCTGACACCATTAATTTAATGTCAGTTACATCATTACTCCTGAGGATGCACAGTTTTGTCACCCAAGAATGCTGCCTTTCAATGGCTTTTTCTCAGCATTTCTTATTCTGCTTTCTTAATGAATACCAGAAAAGCAAATCTTACTCAGAATATGCAGGAAAATGTAAGATATTTTAAAGTAAAACGTCATGTTAAATAAACTCTTTGGAATTTTATTGAGTAATTGTAGAATTCATCTTCCAATCATGTCTTTAACTGTTATATCTTCCAAAACTATCTTCCCTTTAATTCTTTAGGACTTAATTGCTGCATTCCTAAATGTGATCTCTCTTAAATCTGACAGCACCCTTGCCTTTCATACACCCATCCACCAGCAAGGAGGATATCCATTGTTTGAGCGAGTAAAGTGATCCTGTTCCCTCAAAGAATGTCTATTCTACATCCAGCATGGTTAAAGATCAAACTGTTTGGCCTGATGTCACTTCCACATTAATCAGCAATAAGATAAGGCTCATCAATCAGAAGGGCCCATGGATATGGAATGTCCTCAGGAAGGACAGAAACAGGCACTCTGTGAGAGCTGCCAGGGAAGACTGTCTGGCCTTCATTCAGACCTTGGGTGGGAGGCTAACTAACCCAGGATGCTCATGAGTGTAGCACAGTGAAATCAATGGAGGCTGCCACACACACACACACACACACACACACCCTTTGAGTGTAGCACAGTGAAATCAATGAAGGCTGCCCCCAACCGCCCCACACACACACTTTGAAGTATTCCCACAATGGTGGGTACAGAAAAATGTACAAACCCTACATAGGCCCATACTTGGCTCAAGCTCAAGGCTTGGTGATGGACCAGTGGGCATAGCCTTGAACTTAACCTGCAGCTGATGTGAATGATAATTATCCACAATCATGGAGTCAGCACTATTTTGGTAAGTCAGTTTCAGCCAGTCAGTCACCAGATTGCTCTTTGGAACAAAGGCTAGACCAGCAGATAGGAGGATAAGGACACAGGCATAATTTTTTTTCCTCCACCTAGCTCCCCAGGGCGTTTGGTTGACTGTAAGATTAGAGTTTTCCTGAATGGGAGAAATGTAGACAGAGTTCTAGGCTGGGGATACTCTTCCCAGACAGCACTTTCGGGATCTCTCTATCCTACTTATCAGAAGAGAAATGAGCTTTAGATACAGTTTATTCATACCTGTGTGACAAATTAAAAAATTCGCAAAGACAAAGTATTGAGCAATGCTCCCTGCTCCTTCTCCATCCACATTTTAATAATTACGTTTTAAGGAATTTAGTGGTAATAAACTGGGATTATAGTTAGAGCATGAGAATTGGTGAATAAGTTAAATTTAAATTTACATGAGAAAAATAGTGGAATTATGACCTGAATAGAAGGATAATCTTAGTGTTTGGGGAAGGATATGAGAAAAGGAAGACCAGGATTCTTAGACGAATCAGAGAGAATTTGAGGGGTGAATGCAGGAATGTACAGTCAAACAACACTTTAGAAATTTTTAAAGTATGAAGTTTGTAGTAATTCATCCTTCAGGGTCTTCAGAAGGTATCAGCACAGGCTTGCAAGACTTTTCAAAACTTTTCGATTTGTATGTGTTTCATTGGATGCACCAGCAGGCTGGATTTGCCCTATTTTCAGACAGAACTATGACTTTACTAGTGTCACTTAGAGGCTGTATTTTTGTATTTTACATTTGCATCTTAATTTACCCTTACTAAAATGTTCATAAAAAGTAGGTAAGTCTCACTGTTCAATATTGACACTTGATATCTTTGATATACTCTATTTTTTTATTATTTATTTATTTATTTATTTTGGTATCATTAATATACAGTTACATGAGCAATTGTGGTTACTAGATTCCCCCCATTACCACATCCCCACCATATACCCCATTACAGTCACTGTTTTTGCTTTGTTCTTATGCTCCACAGTTGAGTGAAATCATTTGGTACTTGTCTTTCTCCACCTGGCTTATTTCACTGAGCATAATACCCTCTATCTCCATACATGTTGTTGCAAATGGTAGGATTTTTTTTCTTCTTATGGCTGAATAATATTCCATTGTAGATTTGTACCACGTCTTCTTTATCTATTCATCTACTGATGGACACTTAGGTTGCTTCCATTTCTTGGCTATTGTAAATAGTGCTGCAATAAACCTAGGGGTGCATATGTCTTTTTGAAACTGGGATCCTGCATTCTTACGGTAAATTCCTAGGAGTGGAATTCCTGGGTCAAATGGTATTTCTATTTTTAGTTTTTTGAGGATCCTCCATAGTGCTTTCCACAATGGTTGAACTAGTTTACATTCCTACCAGCAGTGTAGGAGGGTTCCCCTTTCTCCGCCAGCATTTGTTGTTCCTAGTCTATTCTATGTTGGCCATCCTAACTGGTGTGAGGTGATATCTCATTGTGATTTTAATTTGTATTTCCCTGATAATTAGTGATGTGGAGCATCTTTTCATGTACCTGTTGGCCATCTGAATTTCTTCTTTGGAGAATTACCATTCATATACTCCACCCATTTTTTAATAGGGTTATTTGCTTTTTGGGTGTTGAGGCATGTGAGTTGTTTATCTATTTTGGATGTTAGCTCCTTCTCAGGTATGTCATTTACAAACATATTCTCCAATACTGTAGGATGTCTTTTTGTTCTGCTCATAGTGTCCTTTGCTGTACAGAAGCTTTTAAGCATGATGTAGTCCCATTTGTTCATTTTTTATTTTGTTTCCCTTGCACAAGGAGATGTGTTCAGGAAAAAATTTCTCATGTTTATATTCAAGAGATTTTTGCCTGTTTTCTTCTAAGAGTTTTATGGTTTCACGACTTACATTCAGGTCTTTGATCCATTTCGAGTTTACTTTTGTGTATGGGGTTAAACAATAATACAGTTTCATTCTCTTGCATGTAGCTGTCCAGTTTTGCCAAAGCCAGTTGTTGAAGAGCATGTCATTTCCCCATTGTATATCCATGGCTCCTTTATCACATATTGATTGACCATATATGTCTGGGCTTCTATCTGGGCTCTCTAGTCTGTTCCATTGATCTATAGGTCTGTTCTTGTGCCAGTACCAATTTGTTTTGATTACTGTGGCTTTGTAGTAGAGCATGAATTCAGGGAGCGTAATCCTCCCCTCCCCCATTTTATTCTTCCTTCTCAGGATTGCTTTGGCTATTTAGGGTCTTTTGTGATTCCATATGGATTTTAGTATGATTTGCTCTAGTTCATTGAAGATTGCTGTTGGTATTTTGATAGGGATTGCATTGAATCTGTAGATTGCTTTAGGCAGGATGCTCATTTTTACAATATTAATTCTTCTTATCCATGTACATGGGATGTGTTTCCATTTACTGGTATCTTTAATTTCTTTCATGAGTGTCCTGTAGTTTTCGGAGTATAGGTCTTTCACTTCCATGATTAGGTTTATTCCTCAGTATTTTATTCTTTTTGATGCAATTGTGAATGGAATTGTTTTCCTGATTTTTCTTTCTGCTAGTTCATTGTTAGTGTATAAGAATGCAACAGATTTCTGTGTATTAATTGTGTATCCTGCAACTTTGCTGAAATCAGATATTAGATCTAGTAGTTTTGGAGTTGGTTCTTTAGGTTATTGTATGTACAATTTCAGGTCATCTGCAAACAGGGACAGATTAACTTCTTCCTTGCCAATGACTTTTGTTTCTTTGTGTTATCTGATTGCTGTGGCTAGGACCTCCAGATCTATGTTGAATAAGAGTGGTGAAAGTGGGCATCCTTGTCTTGTTCCCAAACTTAAAGGAAAAGATTTCAGCTTCTCACTGTTAAGTATAATGTTGACTGTGGGTTTGTCATATATGGCCTTATTATGAATGATTGTTGAAAGATGAAAATGGGCATATCATTTTATTAAGTTTGCTAATAAAATAATATTGAAAGTAATCTGTTTTCATTATGACATCTATAAATTCTACATGTCCTAATCATTCCTTCATTTAGTCACAATGTATTTTATTACACTGTTAACATATGCCATGCTGAATTTATCATTAGATATAACCAAAGAATTGGAAAATGGGTTCTAAATTGTTGCTTTAGCAATTACTAAATATGAACTTGTAAAAATGTTAAAGTACAAAGCTGAAAAGAAAGTGAAATAAATATTGGATCAAAGATTTGGAGGATGAATATATCTGCATATATATTCATATACATATGTTATGTATTTATATATACATATTCATACATGACATATACCCTCAATCATAGTACATTATTAGAGCCTTTGTAATGTAGTACAGGAAAGACCCAAGTTTTAGATTTAACATACACTATCTGGGCAGTATATTTAACTTAAATAGGTCTGATTTTTACATACAGTAGTTTTTATATACTTATAAGACATTCTCAATTCAAGAAGAAACACTTTTCAAGTAATGGATTCTAAAAAATTGTTATTTCTCTCCCTATCCCATTCCATCTCATTTTCAAAGCCTATCATTTTACCTTGATTTTGCTTTTCCATCTCCCCATCCTCATAGGGATACGTCTCTGTCTGTCACCTACTCCTCATGGACTTGATTTCATCACTTGCCTTTTTTTCTCTTCTGTGGTTCCAAACATTTTCTATTTAAATCACATCCTTTAGCATACAGGAAAATGACCAACCCCATTTAAATATGGGCAAAAGACCTTAACAGACACCACACCAAAGAAGATACACAGATGGAAAATAATTACATGAAAAATTGATGGACATCACATGTCATTAGGGTATTACAAATTAAAATAACAATGAGATACCTATTAGAATGGCCAAAATCCAAACCACTGAGCACCAAATGCTGGCTGAGATGTGGAGCACCAAGAACTTTCCTTCTTTGCTGGTTGTAATGCAAAACAGTACATCCACTCTGGAAGAAAGTTTGGTGATTTCTTCCAAAGCTAAGTATACTTTTTATTATATGATTCAAAGATAATGATCCTTAATATTTTATTCAAATGTATTGAAAACGTATGCCTGTATAACAACTGCATATGATGTTTGCAGCAGCTTTATTCATAACTGCTAACAATTTGAACTTAGCTAACATGTCTTTCAGTTAATGAATTGATAAATAAAATGTGGTAGATTCAGACAATGAAATATTATTCAGCACTAAAAGGAAATGAGCTATAAAGCCAGGAAGAAACATACTATATACTTCCAACTGTATGACATTCTGGAAAAGGCAAAACTATAGAGACAATAAATAGATCAGTGGTTGCCAAGGCTTAGGGGGATGGAGGGAAGAACAGGTAGAGCACAGAGGATGTTTAGGGCAGTGAAACTATTTTGACTGATACTACAATGTTGGACATATGTCAGCGTACATTTGTCAAAACCCATAGAATGTACGCCACCAAGAGTGAACCCTCATGTAAACTATGGGTTTTAAATGCTAATGATGTGTTAATTTAGGTTCATCAGCTGGAACAAATGTACTGCTGGGGTATGAGTTGTTAATAGATGGGAGATATGCATGTGTGGGGGTGAGGAGACTATGAGAAATGTATGTTTTACTCAATTTTGATTTGAGTATAAAACTGTTCTGAAACATAGAGTCCATTTAAAAAAAACCTGGCTTACATATGTTACCTCATTTAAACTTGTGTAAGTTTTTTGATTGTGTGGTTACCTTTGGTGAAACTTTGTGTTATTTCAAATACTTAGAATCACAAGACATACCCAATGTTTTAATGATTTGCTATGTTACTAAATGATTTCTGAAGCCTTAAATCAGATCAGACAGATCCTATGACATAGTAAAGTCTCTTATTTTTGTCAGTATTCAATTATAAATTCAGAAACAGAAGGGCATATTGCTACTTTATATTGCTCTAGTTTTAATCCAATTTATGAGAGGTAATAGATGTATACTCAAGTTTAGTGACATCTTCCATTCTGCCAGCAAATGGAAGCTGAAATTGAGACAGATTTCAGAAATAGAAAACACTGATTTCTATTTTCCCTGGTATATTTACCCATCATATTCATTCTCTCCAGGGAAGTTTTCCTAAGAGATGATAAGTAACTTTTAAAAAGAAAGAATTTGACTAATACCAGAACACTGCACACACAGACACACACAGACACACACACACACACACACACACACACACACACACACACACACACACACTCATATGAATGCACAAGCAGACTGAATGAGTTTCATATATTTATAACTCAGGAGTTACATGTAGGACACTTTTATGAATAGATGTAGCCATATATCAAATCAGTCCTGTCCAAATATGAAAACTATTACTCTTACTTAAACTTGACTATTTGGAATGTTGAAAACAACACTGAATCCTTAGTCAAATACCTGAGTTTTAAGCTTAGTTCTTCTCCTTACTTGTTCTGTGAATTTGGGCAAGTCACTGAATTGGGTAAGCCCAAAATTTTATTGGAAAAATTATGAGTTTTGCATTTTGATAAAGACAAACTCATCCCATGCTAGTTGGAAGATATTTTTGTCAAAGTGTTGGTGTCTTTGAGACTCAGAGTTTTCTCCTAACAAACTTATAAAGTAACTCATAGCCAAAACATTGTAGAATAACATAAATTGTATGTACATTTTGTTGAACATAATTGTGATCTAGTAAATTGAAGATTTTATGATTATATATATATGAAACAATATGTATTCACCATTATATATATAATTACTTATACATATATATTATAACCACATACATTAATTATAACCTTTAATCCTGGAATTTATTCATCTGACAGATTCTATTTTCCTTATTTTAAAAAAGAGAAAACAAAGTTCTAGAATGTTAAGTGACTTACCTGAGGCTGTACCACTAACAAGTGTCAGAGTAGAAATTTAAACCCCATACAACTGACCCCAGAGCCAGAGCTTCTTGTGCCAGGGGGCAATAGCCGCCCCCTCTCCAGCCTCTGCTCATCAGACCTTATTAATTTTATCCCTTACCCAATGGCATGAGAGCTGAAGCAAGGAGGCAGAGCTTCTCCTTAATCAATATCAGTTGGGAACAATCTGACAGGTGACTTAAATGTTTTGCTGCTCTGGGCATGTCTGTGAATGACCTCAAGCATTGTTAAGTACTCATTTTCAACAAAAGTTTAGTGAGTAGGTGAGTTTGCAAATCTCTCTCTATTTCTCTCTCTCCGCTCTAGCTGTAGATATATCTTCTATAGCTATATAAGGATAGATGTACGCAGTTGATCTTCATTACTCATAAAATCTTTTCTCCTGTACTTTGAAAATGTAGGCAGTGGTAAAAACCGGCCACCATTCTAGAATCTGTTCTCATATTTGAAACATGCAGCAAGGACCATACTTAACCAAAATTAAAAAGGAAAAGAATGTCAAATTAAGGTTAACATAGGTATTAGAGCCCGACCTTGTATCACACATTATTTTGTCACTTACTCAATGGCTTAGAGTATATATTAGATTGTTCACTTTTTTTATGGATGAAGGAAAAATATTTGTTTAAGCCCTCACAGCTAAGATGTAGGTGATCTAGAATAGTTTAAAGGATGGCTTTACATGTCCTTTCTTCTTTTCTCCTAACTTGCGTCATTTGTCTAAAAAGGTGGGTCAGATCCAAAGGCAAGATGATATCCAAGCCAAGAGGAGGGTTGCTCTACAAATCTGAGGACCCAGATAATATGATTGTTAAGGACAGGAAATTCAAAGGAGCTGAAAGGTCAGCATGTGTGGACCTGATGTGCCTTTTTCTCCATCCAATCAGCCAAGGAATTAGAAGGGAGTGCTTAATATCCACATTTCTCATATGCCATGAAAATGTTAAGAAACAAACACACTTAAATGAAGAAATAGCATCCTATAGACACAACTAACAACAAAGCTTTGGTCTGTTCCCTGGGGCAGCAGTTTCTGGGAAATAAGAAAAAATAAACTTTCATTGACTTTTTCTCTCTTTCAAATTCTTGGAAATGTTTTCCTCATTGCCTGTTTCCCTAGAACTGCAGTAGCAATATTATAATCCTGGATATTAGGTGTTTATAGTTGCAGCAAACAGTCCGATACCATTTAAGTCTGCAGTGTACTCCCAACTCCATCAGTAAAGGCAGAGGCTACAAAAGTCTGTTCCATCCCAGTTCACTAGAATTCCCATTAATATTTTGGGCCAAAATCTTGAATAATTACAGATGAGTACCTTGTCCCACTAATCGCTGATCTGCATATATATTTTCCTCAGAATCTTCATAGGAAGAAACACTTGATTAGGGATAGAATATGGTTGTTTCAGGATCCACAATAATCATGCCTCTAAGTACCATTTTTATATGTATCAATATTAAAACTACATTCTATCTTTAACTGTTTTTAATCCTTACTGATATCCTTCATTGTGTGCATTATCTCCCAGGATTTTTCTCTTTTTTTTGGATTTCTCCCCACTCTCCATGTACTTCTCAGTGGGCAGTTATCAGTATATACAGTCTGCTTTCTTTTGCAGCTCCACCCATTTGATCACAATGGATGACACTGGTTTGCTCCATCTCTGATCCTTTACCTGCATGAGGGTCCAATTTAATACTGTTTGTTTGTGGCTGTTTTGAAGTTTGTGAACACATGCACAACTGCATAAATACACAAGAACACACACAAAGATGTACTCATTTACAAACACCAAACAGCGCATCCCTTTCTCTTCATCCTACCTATATAAGATGATGGATGTTAACTAGACCAATTGTGGTGATCATTTCACAATATATGCATATCAAACCATCATGCTGAACACCTTAAACTAATAGAGGGATGTATGTCAATCATTTCTTGATAAAACTGGGGGAAAAAGCCCCACATTCTAGTATTCACATAGAACCCTTAGCTGTTTCATTCCTAATCCTATGCTTTTTCTACTACAATTATCTGTCTTCAGAGGTTCTGGTAGTCTTTTTAGTATTTTACATTAGCAGTTCACCTTTATCTTCTCATAGTATTCATTTTAGGCTTTCATATTCTCCACATATATTTTGTTGTATTTATTTTTTACTATATATACATACATACATACATACATACATACATATATATAGTGAAAACATGCTCCTGAATAAAGGGCTTTTAGCTCAATGTCAATGGAATTCTCTAGATATGGCAGCACGTGGGATTCATAAAGTTTATAAAATTTGTGTGCTTATGTCTCTGTTTTAAAATATTTTAGAATGGAATCCATAGGTTTGTAATATTATTAGTGATTACCATGATCCATCCTAAATATTTTAAGTACCAATGTTACATAAAATTATAGTAATGAGAAAAAGTGATAGTGAATCTATAGTATAACAGAAACAATAATATCCTCTACATTTATTGAGTTCTTACAATATTTTATGTAGCATACTGATGGTTTTATATATACAATATTAATTAATTCTTATAATAAGCCAGTGAGAGTTAAAGATAAAGAAACTACCTGTCAGAAAGACTAAGTCCTTTCCTTAAAGCCTCATGCTCGTTAGTGGTAGTGACCAGATCATACAACGTTCTACCTGCTTCCAGTGCCTATCTCTTCAGCACACCATGCTAATAACCCTATTCAGGAACAGACTAAATTAATTGCAAAATTTAAAGTATTATTTGCCCTTTGACAGGTATCAGTATTAAGGATAATATTAGTGTATATTAGCTAAGGAAAAGGTTTTATTTAGCTCATCAGTGAGTGGGTACTGTCTTCTTCAGTTTTATCACTCTAAGGCTGAGTCAGACTGAAAAGCAAGGTTAAATATGGTCAAATGTCAACATGATTGCAGATAGTTTATTGTAATCTCTTTATGATTGGAATAATACCATTAAAAAAAACAGCTTTTATTAGAGTGTTTGTTATATGAGTGTATATCCTATGATTGAGATTTTAAAATTAATGCAGAGAATGATATTAGCCATCTTTTCCATATTGTTACTTGAAGGATGATAAAACTAATTCAAAAGAACAAACAATTATTCCAGGGTTTACCACTTGCCTTCATTATTTTAGTTGTAACACTAAAAGATTTTTAAGACTCATCTTTTTCAATCATAAGGAACAGAATTGTTGAAACAGATAATCATTTTTTCCTCTTTTCTTTTCAATACAAAATGATTATTCAGAATTTTTTCCATAATTTTATTGTTTTTTGAAGCCAAATTCTAGTTTATCAGATGCTCTCTTTCTCCTCTGAGTGTGCATTTGTATGCATGTGTGTGTGACCAAATTATCACTTAATGCAGAAATAGCATTGCAAAGATTAGCTTTTACTCTTTCATCAGCTGAACAGAAGCTTTCATTAAATGTGCACCATCTTTCTCTTAAACTATCTGAATATATCTGCCAATTAAAATACTAGGCATAATGATCATCAAAAAACACCAACAAAGATCCACGCACTGCTACAGCTTTAGATGCACCCATCCCACCAGTTCCTGGACTTGCCATGGGAATGAGGAAGGAGATATCTAAGCTGGCCTGTGCATACAGTAAAACAACAAATTTGACTGGATCTATACTGTTGGAACTCAACCAAGAATTTGGAGACGTGCAAATTGTAGCGCTCCAAACTCTTACAACTACAGACTATTTACTGTTAAAAGAACATATGGCATGTGAACAGTCCCCAGGAATGGGTTGTTTTAATTTGTCTGATTTCTCTCAGACTGTTCAAGTTCAGTTGGACAATATCCACCATATCATAGATAAGTTTTCACAAATGCCTAAGGTGCCTTAATGGTTTTCTTGGTTTCACTGGAGATGGCTGGTAATTACAGATATGCTTTGGTTATGTAACTATACTCCTATTATGCTAATGTGTGTGCGCAATTTAAGTAGTAGCTTAAAACCTATATAGGCTGAAGTTACTCTACAAGAAGATATGTCAAAGAAATAATCAATCTTCCCATGTTTTCTTCCGCCTGCTACTTCTATAGCTTTTCTTCTTCCTTCCTAATTACAACCCTTAAATAGAATTCGTGCCTCATATCAAATTTACCGAGTATCATAACTCCTCCAAGTGGTAAAGATACCTCAAGACAAATGCTGGGCATAGAAGCCACAGGGCATAAATATGCAAAGAAGTAAAAAGCTAACCTTTTCAAACAATAAGGCTTCCCTCTCACTTACCAACTTCACATTTCCCTGTATGGCCCCGGAAGATGACTGGTTAGCCAGAGACGGGATAAGATTCCTCAAGGGAGGAACAACCTAAGACAGGCACAGTCGCAGGGGGGCCATCAGGTGAGAAATTGGGGATCAACAGAGGTGAGGCTTAGAACCTCACCCCCCCTGTTCTGAGAGAAATCTTCTGCATACGTGGATGTTTTATTGCCCTGGTCTAGCTTGGATTAACACATAGTCTACAGGCACACACCTGATCATCTACATTTGCTCTCTTACAACACTAAACTATGTTTTCTACCTTTATCTTGTATCTACCTACCACTTCAGCATTTTATTAAAAATAATAATAATAAAGAGAGAAATGTGGTATCCACATATAAATCAAGTATAAAAACCAAATGAGTATTCATATTTGAACTGACTGTTTAGAGTTCATAATGCATGAGCAAAACCGAAAGTTTCTGTGATGACTGCCCTTGTACTGTTCACTATGTAACTTATTCATTATGTAAGAATTTGTTCTCCATGTAAGAACTTGTTTGTTATGCCTCAGAAGATTGGAGACTGACGAAAATTAGGCTTGGGGTGGATTAATGATTGTGCATTGAGCATTGACTCCCCTATACAGAATTTTATTGTCGTTAACAACCATTTGATCAATAAATATGAGAGATGCCCTCACAAAAAAAAAAAAAAAAAAAAAGGACAGACTTCCAATGGTAAAATAAATAAGTAACCGGGATGTAATGTATAGCATAAGGAATATAGTCAAGATATTGTAACAGCTTGGTAGGGTGATAGCTGGAACCTAGAATTATGTATATAAATGTTCTACCACTGTGTTGTACACTTGAAACTAATGTAATGTAATACTGTGCGTCAACTACCCTTCAATAAAAAATAATTATTTTAAAAAAAAATAAATAAATAAATAAAATACTAGGCATAGAGAAAGTGTTTTACCTACTTAGCATGATATGCCTTCCATAGTTATGTTTACTACCATTTATGATTTTTCCCTCTAGGATAAGATCTATAACATAATATACTACTTATATAATTAGACGTTTAATTTGATTTCCTAGATAAATTGTGAAGTTTGGTACACCAGCAATTTGCTTACATTTGAAAACGTAAAATTAGTAAAGTACCTCCTTTGGAACTCTACTGAAGTGACACTATGCCATGTATAATTTTGGTCACTTTATCCGACAATACTTTAAGGATGAATTAACATGCAAATAGTTTTAAGTTCCTAGATTTGGAAAAAGACCTCAGCAATTACTAACAAAATTAATTGATGGTTGAAAAATTATTAACATATATGCAAACAGCACTATGTATCTGAGGAATTTCTAAGCTTACTGTTGGGTTCAATAATTGTTTAGAAACATGGAATAAATTCAGTGGAAAACATGTAGCTTCTAAAATTCACATGTTCTAGTCCATAACTTCATGATTTCTGGAACTTTTCTATTTACTATAAAAGATCATTCAGTCATATACATTTATCATATAATTTTGTGCACAGTACCATGCTAAATATTACTGGATATTTCCTGGGTTACATTCTGGGGGAAGGTTAGTCATTGTTATATTGACTGAAGAGCAAATTACAATTGATATGATTGAAAAGTAGGAAAAAATATAAAGAGTTGGTTCATTCATAAGAAATAAAACCAACATACAAGCAAATAATAGCAAATTGTCTTCCTAGCAGATGTTTATTGAGGACCTCTTGTCAGATCTTATGTAGGCAGATATCATTTGACTGTGATGACAACAGCTGAAGCACTATTCATCTGCAGCTGTGGCAGAGGAATGTCAATGTCTGAAATAATTCTGGGAAATCCAAAAGCATTTGGTTCTATCTGCCTAAGCTAAGATGTAATTTATTACATTCATTACTTGTAATACTTTGCATCAGCAGTACAAAGAGAGAGATTACTCAATTGGGGCTGTAAATAGTGAAGACATGACATGAATAGTCTGTCATTGAAGGTGAAGGTCAGGAGAGAATCTAGGCAAGGGCAAAGAGATTAGAAAGGGATGCATGATCATCAAGATAAATGGGGTGTCTTTTACTAAAAAAGAGTCTACTCTAGTAGAGGCTCCTCTGTTAATGTATTATTTATATCAAACACTAGGAAAAGAAAATTAGCAGAGAAAAATGGTATTGAAATATTCATAACTAAATTTCTATCTGTGCTTTGTTACCCATTTATGGATAATCAGAAATATAAAACTATCTAAAATAGTTAATATATGAATTTTATGGAGATTGTATGTAGATCAACTAAACAGTGTGAAGGCTTTCCTAGGATAATTTATTTCTCTGGTATTTGGATAAATTAATGATCCTTATGATGAATATTTTCTTAAAGTAGATATACTTTTACACAGAATTATAGGCTGTAAACTCAAAATCTTTATTTAGAAATTTCAGCAGAGCACATAACACTGTTGCATGACTCTTTCAAAGAAAGAGAATTAAACCTTGGCCGTGTTTGAAAGAAAATCTGTATCATCCATACAAGTAAATAGAAACAATTTCATCTTGTAAACATTTTAATATATTTTGGCTGTATGAATATATATCTTATGCAAAGTTTATCAATGTATTTTTAAAAGACTGATTGACTACTCAAGGCTAATGTTTCACACATACTATTTTCCATAAAGATCTTATGTTTTTTAACCATTGTCTAATTTTTGCCAAAAGTTTCCCAAGTTGTTTCAGATGGAACATTGAATTAACTTTGATTCTAAAACTTTGCCTCAAATCCTGTAGTATTTTTAATTACATTATTAAGTAATTAAAATATGTTATATGGCTTTATGCTTTGACTGTTTTAACCTAAAGAGCCTATGGTATGTTATAAACAGATTCTATCTCTTATGCTCTAAATTAGAATTAAATTTTCACTTTATACAAAGAGTGTAGTAAAGTGGGACACATAGATTATTAGTGATTTCCAATTGTTTAAGGTGCTGTAGTTGTCAGTTTCAAGCTCTGTGCATTTTCAAATGACCATTAATTCTTGGAGTTCAGACACCATTCCCCAGGCTCACAATTCGCTGACAGAAGTTTAAATGGACTCTAACATTTTCCCATGGATTACAGATATGTGACTTATAAGGCAATGTACCATGATGGGCTGTGCAAAACTAGTGTAGGTAAAAGCTAAAATAAATACTTGATAAATTTTTATAAATGGAACAAATTGGTATAAACATGAAGACCCTTCTTTTTTGTCCTAACCTTTAGTGTTTGAAGAAAAGTAATTCAAACATTTAAAATGCATCAACACAGTTTCCCTTGAATTTCACAAGGCAGTAAGATTTGGTGAAAATAAAATAGTTTGCATTTACATGTGAAGTGTAATAGTGTGCAGCTCTTATAACACTGAAAACAAGTATAGCAGGAAGTACACTTCTGAATTTAATGGTGAAGGATCTTGAGTTAAAAATGTAAGATCTAGGGTCTGACTACCTGGCCTTAAATCCTGACTTAATCAACTCACAAATTATGTGAATTTGGTCAATATATATATATATACATACACACATTCTTTCTATACCTGCTCATCTTTTACAAAATAAAAAAAGTTCTGTGTTAGGGATTATTACTTTTCATCTGGCATTCCAACTCTAAGGTTAAGTCAAAAACTTAACCCAACCCCATTATTTCATCTGTAAAATGGTATATCATCTATATTTCAGTGTTGTAATAAGGATAAAGTAAACTATTATAAGTAAAAATGCTTTGAGTTGTGTAAAATACTTAATTTTTTTTCCAGCCAATGAGAGGAAATTCAGATTGACTGGCTGAGGGGTACCATTAGTGCCCTTGGATCAAAGCATATCATTTGACCAAATTGAGATTTATATCAATTTTCTGGATTCATTAGCACAATTCTCTTGTTAACAAATTTAACCAGTTACAGACCTTAACTGGCAAAAACAGAGCAACTATGTGCCCTAGTAATGATCTGACATACATGAAAAACTATTTTGGTAAGAGACATAAGTATTTTATGAAGTTTTTTTTTAAAGTATTTTCATTCCCTATTATCTGACTCATAACCCTAAATTTACAGTGATTATTGTCAAAATCATTTAGTAAAGAAGAGAGTCTTATACTTTTGATTGCTCAAGTATGTAGTTTAAATAGTTGTCAATGACACATTTTTAGAATACACCAACATATTCATTAAAGCATAAGTCTTGTTAAGGAATGAGTTAAGAAAAACTGACTGAGAAATTTCAAAGCTGAAAAAAGATGTCTTTATCTCAGAAAATTCAAAATTAAATGTACAGAAATTAACAATTTTCCAACAGTTCATTCAAGATATGGAGCTCTATCTTATGGAATTTTAGCTTAAGGAGATATTTTACATCCTATAAACAGTGTATAAAAGGAAAAAATATTCCTAAATTATAAACACAGAATTTAATTGATGATTAAAATAATATGTTTTTTAAAACATAGAAGCAAGTTTCCTCATTAACATTTTACTGTTATCTGATCATCAAGATTTATTTCAAGAGTTGTTATTGGGGAAGAAAATCAACCTTGCTTTCATTTCTTAAAATAATGATTTTGATTTTGATTTTGATTTTGATTGGAAACAAAGCATAACAAAACTGAAAAGCTGTAACATTACCAATCTTAAACAGTACATATTAATTTCCATTATAAGAAATTTACATATTCTGGGTAAAATTGCAATATTTTCAGAATCTCTCCTCTGGCTTTAGCTCATCTCCATCTCAATAGGTGTTTCCAAGGGGTGGAGAGAAGTAGTCCATCTCCATATCAATAGGTAATTACAATGGTGATTGAGAGCTTATCTGGATCAGAGAGGTTGAGTGGAGTTTCTTCTTCTGCAGCTGGGTTGTGACAGACATGGGAGAGCAGAAGTGGACCGCTTGTAAGGAATAAATGGGTGTTGTAAGGCTGGAGGCACTGGAGGGAGGAAAGCGAGGACAGTGCAAATGGAATAAAGACAGCACCAAATAGCTCTGTGCCATGTAAGGAAGGAACGAACAGCTCTCCCGGATTCCAATCCCATGATGTGCTGACTAATCCCGAATGCAGATCCCCTCCATCTGGAAGGAGGAGAACTCTGGCTGTCCATCACCCGACCCTGAGCCAATAAAAATTCCCCACATACCTCTAGCATGGCCCACTTCCCCCTCCTTTCCCTGTTCTCTTAAAAACTCCCTGCCTCCTCTCCTGAGCATGACTTCCCCAGCCTGTATTAGTGCAGACTGGTGAACCTCGCCCAGGATTGCACTCAAATAAACTGCCTGGCCCTTTGTTGCTCTTGCCACCTGCTTATTTCAGTTAGAATTTATCTTACATTTGGTGCTGAAACCAGGGAAGAAGCATGAGCATGGGGCCCCAACCAGCCACTGGCAGCCCTGCCCCCACCTTCCCTGCCCTGGGACCTCAGCCTGCTCTCCACTGCATGGACTATTTTCTGGTGAGTCCCTCAGTTTCCCCCAGTCTGTTTCCCTTCCTAACTCCATTCCACCTGGTCTGTTTGAAATCGTAGCTACGTCCAGGTCAGGGCATCCAGCCCTTGGGCATCTGGCCCACCCTCTGCAGGCATCCGGCCCACCCCTGGCCCTGTGGTGTGGGAGACGTCCCTCACCCAGGCTCCCAGGACGTCTCCCCTGACTTGGCACGCTTGGGACACTGAGCACTCCTCTCAGTGGGATTAGTTGGGGGGTGATGCAGACATGGGGAACCAGCCTTCAAAAGCAGAGGCTCAGACCCCGTTGCATGTGTCTCATTTCTGATTTGGCTACTCTATATTTGTCCCAGGAAGTTTGCAAATGGAAGCTAGTCTTCCTTTGCTCTCAGGCCTGGCCTCAGTATCCCATGGACAATCAAACTCACTGGCCCCCTGAAGGAACTTTCAATTTTAGCCTCCTCATCAACTTGACTAATTATTGCCACTGGAGCCGAAAGTGAAGTGAAATCCCATATGTACAGGCTTTTTGGACTTTGCATGCCCACCCAGATCTATGTGTTAAATGTACACCTTCCCAAGTTTGTTAGCCCAGGCCTACACCAAGGGCGCTGATCTCTACCACTCCTATTACTGGGAGGCTCTTCTCTGATGGACTTGGTGGAAGATCTCGCCTACCCCCCTTCCTGCTCCTCCAGGCCCACCGTGGGGGCCAGCTCCCTTCCTCAATGTTTATGTTCTCACCCCTCCTCCTCCTCCTCTCTCTCTCTCTCTCCACCATCTTGTTCCCCTTCTCTTCCGGTCTCTCCACCATCTTGTTCCCCTTCTCTTCTGGTCTCTCCACCATCTTGTTCTCCTTCTCTTCCAGTCGCGCCACCATCTTGCTCCACAGGTGCTGACTCCACTTCAGAAAAAGCAGATAAAACTCCCCCATATCCTAGTCCTCTGCCTTCAAGTTCTGCATCGATTCCCAGGTGGTATCCGCTATTGCCAGTGTCACCTCCTCCATCCCCTCCTTCAAACCTGCCACCATCCTACTCACCATGGCTAGCGCCCAAATGATCTTGCCCTCCCATAACCCACTCTAAGTCACAGCGGTCTCAAGCTCATGTGATGGCTCCTCTGAGGGAGGTAGCGGGGGCTGAAGGAGTGGTGCAGGTTCATGTTCCCTTTTCCCTGGCAGACTTGGCCCAAATAGAACAGCAATTAGGGTCCTTTTCCTCCAACCCCGTAATGTTTGCTAAACAGTTTAAATATCTCACTTGAGCTTACAAGCTCACCTGGCCCGATGTACATGTAGTCCTCCAATCCACTCTAACCCCAGAAGAATATGACCGTGTCACGGTGGTGGCACAGCACTGTGCCAATGAGGCCCATGCCACAGAGGAATAGGAACCTATGGGCAGGGAGGCTGTTCCTCTACAGGAACCCCTGTGGGATTATAATTCTCCAGAGGGTGAGGTGTGCCGGGATTGCATTGTTCGCTACTTGTTAGCAGGTATGAATTCAACTGCACAAAAGGCCATCAATTATGATAAGATTAGAGAAATTACCCAGAGGCCTGATGAAAACCCATCAGAATTCCTCAAGCACCTCAAGGAAACCCTAGGGGCTTTTACTAAGATTGACTTGGCCTCAGAATTGAGTTCCTCTCTCCTGGCCATGCATTTTACAACTCAGTCAGCTCCCGACATCAGGTGCAAGCTTTAAAAGGCTGAAGATGGTCCCCAGAGCCCTCTAGGAGACCTGGTAGATATGGCATTTAAGGTTTTTCATGCCCGAGAGGACGAGAGTGAGAAGAGGTCAGCTGCCCGAATGGTGGAACAGACTCATGCCATAACAGCTGCTCTGCGACCGGCTCATGGGGATCGTCGGCATGTCCATGAAGATCAACTCAAACCTCCAGGCCCTTGCTTTCTGTGCAGTGAAGAAGGGCACTGGGCACGGAAGTTCCCCAACCAACCACACAGACCAACCAGACCATGCTCCAGCTGCAGTAACTGAGGTCATTGGAAAGTAGACTGTCCACTAGGGGGTGGTCCTCCTCCGGCGGCAGAGCCCCATGGGGGACGGATGCCCTCAAAAGACTACCTTTCAGACCTGCTGGGCATCCTCAAAGATTGAAGATGCCTGCACTCAGACACCCCGATCACCCTCGCAAAGCCCAGGGCCAAGCTGTGGGTAGCGGGTAAGTCCATCTCCTTCTTGGTGGACATGGGGGCTACCTACTCTGTTCTCCCCTGCTTTAAAGGGCTTTTATACCCTCCCAGGGTCTCTGTATTTGGAGTCATGGGAACCCTCTCCAAGCCTTTAGAGATATGCCGGGTGGCCTGCACTTTTCAAGGCATCCTGTTTACCCATTCCTTTCTGGTCATGCCTTCCTGTCCTACCCCTCTGTTAGGACGGGATCTGCTCTATAAGTTAGGAGCCTCTATTTCCTTCCCACCTTTTGAACGCTTAGGTTCCCTCATTGCTTTTGTCGGCAAAGGAGGATTAGACAACAGCGACCTGAGTCTCCCAACTCCCTGGACTGCTGTCAATCTGGATGTGTGAGACATCTCCACCCCTGTGGTAGCAACCCACTACACCCCAGTTTTAATATGCCTTAAAGACCCATCTCACTTCCCTTCTCAGCCTCAATTTCCTATTTCACAAGCTCACCAAAGGGCACTAGAGCCTATTGTTAATCATCAGCTCTCGCAAGGGCTTTTGGTACCCATTAACTCTCTAGGCAATACTCCCATCTTGCCAATAAAAAAGCCTTCTGGAGCATATCGCCTCATTTAAGACCTCCAAATAATTAACGAGGCTGTTATTCCCTTACACCCAGTGGTGCCTAACCCATATACTCTTCTGTCTCAGGTCCCTTCTGGTACCTCTCATTTTACTGTACCAGACCTTAAAGATGCCTTTTTCACTATACCTCTCCACTCAGACTCGCAGCCACTATTTGCCTTCACGTGGGAAGACCCTGAAACCTGTCAATCTAGACAATTGACCTGAACAGTTCTACCTCAAGGTTTTAGAGATAGCCCCCATCTTTTTGGACAGGCCCTGGTGGAGGATCTCTCGTGACATTCAATGGGCAAGAGTACCCTCCTCCAATACGCAGATGATCTTTTACTTTGCAGCCCCTCAAAGGAGGCCTCAGTTCTGGACACCACATCCCTTCTTAATTTCCTGGCAGACATGGGATACAGAGTATCCCCTGCCAAAGCACAGCTATCTGTACCCCAAGTTACATACCTCAGGCTAACTGTAACTCCCACCTCTAAAGCCCTAATGGTGGACCAAGTGGCTGCAATTAAAGCTCTTTTGCCATCTACTTCAGGAGCTAAGATACTATCCTTTCTAGGATTGGTAGGGTTTTTCAGACACGGGGTGCCTAACTTTGCCCTTCTGGCCAGACCGTCTATGCGGCTGCCACAGAGACTCCTACTGGGCCACTAACTGCACCCACTGAGGTGGCTTCTGCTTTCAATCAGTTGCGGGATGCATTGCTCTCATCCCCCCATTGATGTTCCCCAACTTAACTAAGCCCTTTACCCTATATACAGCAGAGAGGGAAGGGGTGGCAACTGGGGTGCTGGTACAGCCAGTAGGGCTGGGGTGCCATCCCATTACCTTTCTCTCCAAACAGTTGGATACCACCGCCAGGGGGTGGCAGCCTTGCCTCTGAACCCTGGCAGCTGTGGGAAGTCTGGCCTGAGAAGCCCTGAAATTAACTCTCCAACAGCCCATTAATGTGTATTCCCCACACCAGTTACAAGATCTTTTAAGTCATAAATCCCTGGCCTCCTTGAGTCCTTCAAGGGTACAGGAATTCCATCTTCTGTTCATTGAACATCCACAGGTAACCCTACAAGTCTCTCCACCCCTTAACCTAGCCTCCTTGCTTCCCATCAGCAATCAGGCGGATTGGCCCACTCATTCCTTTGTATAAATTGTAGAGGCTCTTAGAAAACCTAGAGAGGGCCTACAAGATGTGCCCCTTGAAGACCCTGACTTGACTTTTTCCATGGACGGAAGCTTGGTGAAGGGGAGTGATGGGGTGCAAAGGGCAACCTATGCAGTGGTGACTGTTGCAGGTGATAGAAGCAAACCTACTCCCATCTGGGACCACCTCCCAGAAAGCCGAATTAGTAGCTCTTACCCGGGCATTACAGCTGGCAGCCGGGAAGAGGGCCACAGTTTATACTGACTCTAAATATGCCTTCCTAATTACACACACTCATGCTGCGATTTGGAAGGAAAGGGGCTTCCTTACCACTAAGGGAACCCCAATCATCAATGGCAGGGCTATCAGCCGCCTGTTATAGGCCCTACACAACCCCAAGGAAGTGGCCATAATGCATTGTAAGGGACATCAGACTGGAAATGCTCCAGTAACCAGGGGTAATGCGTTGGCAGACGCCACAGCCTGACAGTTGACATCCGGTTCTAGCCAACCCTCTATGCTGTTTCTTTCCCCCTCTCTATTGCCCCAATACCCTGATGACAAACGGCAACTGCTTCTGCATCAAGGGGGGATGTTGGGAGATCAAGGATGGATATACCTCGGGGAACGAATTGCCCTCTCCCAAGCCCAAGGCAGAGATATCATATCCAAAAATCATCAGTTTCTACAGATTGGGATGGAGGCCATGAACGAGTTTCTCTCCCCCATATTTGCCCCTTATGGTCTCCACAAGGCAATAGATCAGGTACACCAGACCTGCACTACTTGTCATCGCATCTCATCTCAAGGTGCTCTAAAGAACCAGATGGCCCTCCACCAGATGAGGGGAATGATTTCCGGACAGGACTGGCAGGTTTATTTCACCCACATGCCTAGGCATAAAAAGCTCCAGTATTTACTATTTCTGGTTGATACCTTTTCAGGGTGGATCAAGGCCTTCCCCACCTACTGAGAGTCTGCATCAGTGGTGGTGAAGGTGCTGGTAGAACACACTGTTCCTCATTTCGGGCTCCCTACTTCACTCCAATCTGATAACGGACCTACCTTCATCTCCCGGGTCACTCAGCTAACAGCCAAGGCTCAATATCACCTGGAACCTCCACATACCCTATCATCCCCAATCATCGGGTAAGGTCAAAAGGGCTAACAGTCTCCTAAAGGACCAACTAACTATGCTGTCTCTAGAGGTAAAGCTCTTGTGGCCCAATCTTCTCCCTGTCGCTCTCACTCAGCTGCGTGCTGCCCCCTGGGGACCAGCTGGACTAAGCACATATGAGCTAATGTATGGCAGGCCTTTCTTACTGAACACAGGCCTGCCCGCTACCTCTCCTCCTTTAGCCTCCTACGTTCCTTAATTTTTATGTTGAGACATCTTCTCAGGGAACACACAGACCAATTCCTATTCCAACCTACATCATCCAACAACCCAGGAGACACAGTGATCCTTCAGTCAGGGGACGAGTTACTTCTAAGAGAACTCCAACCAAAATCCCTCCAAACCCGCTGGACAGGGCCTTATACAGTAATCCTCACTACGCCCTCAGCAGTCATACTACACAGGCATTCTTCCTGGTATCACCTTTCTAGGCTCAAATGGGCACCCAGACACGATGATTCGGTGTCATGTGAGGTGGGTCCTCTTAAGCTGTGGGTTAGTTGTGTCAAGTACAACCAGCCAGATGAATAGCCCAGTGTTCTCCAGGCTGAGTTACTCTGCATGGAAGTTTAAGCTCCAACTAGCTCTTCCTCACAGAACCAAAGCCCGAGAAATAGGCACCCAAAGTTGCCCACGTGCAGGTTGTCAGACACCGGTTTAAATACCAGTACACACAGACATCTTAAACACTTTCTCAAACCCAACACTATGCTTTCCTTATGACCAAACCTCTCATACATGTACTTTTCAGTCCAACATGTATGGGGGATGTCATCCTGAGTTAGACACATGTAGAGTTCATGCAGTAGAGGATACAACAAGAGGAGTCTTTGACAACATGTTTGCCAGAATCCAGGATAGGCTATACATTACCATTAGTGACCCATGGAATCAATGCTGGGAGAAAGGAGTACAGGGCAAGCTATATGATAGTTACCAAGCCCAGCCACAGGGCACAGTATACATCAAGAGGGAATGGACCACCGTGAATCCCACTCTCACGAGGATCTAAACACCCAGGAACAGGTATCAAGTAATATTCTACAGACAGTACAGGCATTAAAACAGAAGATTCAGTCGGAACCCTACCCCCACTCCCTATGACCAGCAGTAGCACCACTTTCCTGGGCCGGAGTCATCGGAGAAACAGTGCAGTTTCTTAATGCTTCACATATCCTCAGCAATGTGTCCAATTGATTCCTCTGCGCCTCCCTCCAATGCCCCCCGGTGGCAGTGGTTCCAGGCTCAACCAGTAAACTCCTCTGAAAAGGACTGCAGCCTCCTTTTGAGTGAGATACCAATGTGGAAGACGTGACATAAGCCCGGAGCTCGACATAGGTCTGGGGCCATGAGAAAATGGCATGAAGAATCATCATCCCTGCTGACCTGCTACCTGACCCAGCATTCCACCATCTCGAGATTGTCAATGACAAGCCAATGCCGACAACGAGTGACCGTAGACACTCTAATTTCTCTTCAAGGGGTTGGATTTTTCTGGTGCAACAATACACTTACCCAGTGTATCAGCAGCACCATGGTAGGACCCTGCTTTTCAGTGATGCTAGTTCCCCACTTAACGTTATACAACAAACCTGAAGTAAAACAGGCACTAGACAGATGGCTTATGTATCCAAAAGCTAGGCAAAAAAGGGCTGTCTTCCTACCTGTACTAGTAGGAGTAAGTCTGGTCACCGCAGTAGCCACGGCCACCACAGGGGCAAGAGCGTTTGGCCATAGCCTAGTCAGCTCTCAAGGTCTCACAAGTCAACTGGCAGCATTAGATAAAAGAGTGAGCCTGACCCTGGGAGAAACCTCAACCTCTCTTATTTCCCTCCAGTGGCAGCTTACTTCTCTTGCTCGTTACCTTTCAAAATAGGTGGGCTTTAGATCTGCTTACCACAGAAAAAGGCGGGACCTGTATTTTCCTACAAGAAGAATGCTGTTACTATGTCATTGAATCCAGGACCATAGAACAAAGTGTTAAAAAATTACAAAAACTACAAAAAGACCTCCACAAAACAAGAGTACCTGAAGGCAGCCCTTATGGGTAGCTTCAGTCCCCCATAATGGCCTGGCTAATGCCTCTACTGGGCCCCTTAATAACGGTTTGTGGCTTATTCTTAATTGGCCCATGTATTTTCAGGTTCCTTCAACAGTGCATGGTGGAAATATCACACATAAAAGTCAATCAACTGTTGCTGCACAAGTACTCGCCCCTCCCGACTGAGCCTCTTCCTGCTGTCAACAAGCCTTAACACCTCCCCCTCCCATGACACCCCTTGTTAGCCGGAAGTAGCCAGATCGAGTCATTGCTCATTATGACCAAAAGGCTGGAATGTAAGGCTGGAGGCACCGGAGGGAGGAAAGCCAGGACAGTGCAAACAGAACACAGACAGCACCAAATAGCTCTGTGCCATATAAGGGAGGAATGAACAGCTCTTCCTGGATTCCATTCCCATTACGTGCTGACTAACCCTGGATGCAGAGCCCCTCCATCCGGAAGGAGGAGACCTCTGGCTGTCCATCACCCAACCCTGAGCTAAAAAAAATTCCCCACATACCCCTGGCGTGGCCCACTTCCCCCTCCCTTCCCTGTTCTCTTAAAAACTCCCCGCCTCCCCTCCTGGGCATGACTTCCCCAGCCTGTATTAGCACAGACTGGTGAACCTCGCCCAAGATTGCGCTCAAATAAACTGCCTTTCCCTTTGTTGCCTCTCGTCACCTGCTTATTTCGGTTAGAATTTATCTTACAGGTGTCTCCCACTTTTTTCCTCCCTTTGACTGATTTTGGTTTCAAAGGTACTTTTCCCAGGATTTACCCCCAGAGTTACACATATTCTATTTACTAAGTTTTTTCAAGATTATACAAATTTCTAATCTATTGTTTATTTCTGGTTCTGGCAGTATGGCAGACAGGGTGACCAGAGAAATTAGCCAGAAGGTACTCTTTGGGAATTTTCTAGAAGAAATCAGTCATAACACTGGACAAAATTAAAAATATATATATATATATATATATATATACACATTGTGATAGTTGTGTTAGTAAGAAGTTATCAGAGAATCTCAGAGTATTAAATTAAATAATATTTGGAATCCAAAGAGGGAAAGCTAGCTCTGAAGTAATGCTTGCTCTAGGAACTTCTGAAAAAACCTTCAAGCCCAGATCTCAGATTTTAATGGGTCTTGCAGAGAGATAATCTAAAGATCCCACTGGGGGACAGTGAAACAAAGATCTTCCAAACATAACTAGGTCTCTTAAAAGACAATGCCTACAATGGACAAATTAAGCATGGAAAGAGAAGCAATTCACAGAGTGCGACAAATAAGAAGATTGTGTTCTAACAATTCCTAACCACAAACTGAGCATCACACAGTATTGGAACTGACATTTATAACATTTATGGCCACCTAAAAATGTGCAGGCAAAAATTTTTTTAAAATGATTGTCCTGGATTTGTAAGGTTATGAGGGATCTGTCTGGAGCAACTATAAATACTTTCTGGAAAAATGCAGTTAAACTCTCAACAAATTCCCAACTGTCATGGACTTACCATTAAATATCACAAAAAATACATGAAGAAATAATCTACTGTGAATGAGTTATGAGAACTAAGAAATTACAAAATCATACTGCATATATTGAAATGCAATAGTGCCTTTTCCTCCTCTGCATTTTCTTTCTATAATTATTTCTTTCTTAGTCAGCACTTCAATTTGTGAATATTCAGTCCTGAGACAAACTGGTGGAGCCAAAATAGGTAGTCATCTAAAGCTAACCGGAATATAAAGGATATCCACATTAGGAGTGTGGGGAGGGTTCAGTAGAGCCTGAATGTGCAGCCTGAATGGTGTGAGGAGAGCATCCACAAGGGAAGATGAAACTAGGAGTATTTATTAAATAAATAAATAGAAAATTAAGTGTAACTGGAGCCAGTTAAAGAAGGAAATTATAAATATGGAAAGGAAGAAAACTAGAATGGACTCTGTGATGTGTCATTGGGTTTGACTATATCCATATGCATTCAAGATTTCTGATGATTGATAGATAGAAACATAACAATAGATGGAAATGCGACCAAATACAAATTTTTGATTTTACCCAGAGAGCTATAAGCAGCAGCACCCCAAAAGCAATGAACATAATAAATGTTCAAATTGTGACTTCTAAATACCATCCTCCTCTAAACATACCAAGGCTCCTTAGGGAATGGCTGATACAGAGTATAGGAATATAAAAGTATCCAATGATCCTGGAACAACTTCTGCCAGGTAGCAAGAAACTGCTCAGAGATGCAAGTATGTCAAAAAACACAGAAGGTGAAGCTATTCCTATTTGCTGAATTTGGAGAAAATTAGCAATAATAACAATGATGTGATGATGATGGAGGGTTATAACGTCAAATAAAATGGGAAAACATGAATCTAAATGATATAAATAAATAAATGAATAAATTGGAAGTTTCATAAAAAATAAATTATTTGCATAGTTTCAAAGTAACTGTTAAGGAAATGTTTATTAATTACAAAGGAAAAATTTATGACTTTTGAGTGATAAATTCTGTTAGACAACACCTTATACAAGTGATCAAAGTGACCATCACCACTAAAGGGCAAATCTAAAGTGGACACCGCCTAAGAAGATGCATTAGAAGAGCACAGCATTGATATTGTGATATTCCTGCTAAAATGTAGTAACCTAGATTATATCATGAAGAAACATTGCACAGATCCAAGTGAGGGACATTCTATAAGACAACTAGCTATAATATTCAAACATGTCAAGGTCATTAAAATTAAGGAATGACTAAAGAATTGTTTGAAGTTCAAGGTGACTGCAGAGACTTGAAAACTAAATGCAACTGCTGATTCTGAAACTGAATTATTTGGCCAAAAAGGACATTATTGGAAAACCTGTAACAGACTTTGAGTATTAGATGGTAGTAATACAACAGTTTACTGTCAAATTTGATGGTTGTTAAGGTCAAGTAGTATATATCCTTTTTTGTATAAATATGTATTAAAAGTATTTTGGGTAGTACTATCAGGTCAACAACATACTCTCAAATGGTTCAAAAAATTTGTTCTATATTTGCAACTATCTGGTAAGTTTGAGAATATTTCAAAATAAAACTAAGTGTTTTATTATGTACTTTTTTCTAAATTATCTTCACTCATAAGAATGGTTTCTAAACCTTTCATTTCAGTACTACTTTTTTTATTTCAAGGTTATGTATTTGCTTTTTGCATTAACTTCAACTTTCTTAAAGTATTGCAAGACATATACTTATTACTACAGGTAAAATAAATAAAAATTCATGTGGGAAGTTTCTTTTTAAAGGCTTTAATATCACTGGATGTTCTATAGTGTAAAAATCATAGAATTTATAAATTATTTGGGTGGTGAAATTCATAATTTAAAAATAAACCAACCTGCATTTACAAAAATTATTTTTAGTTATGAGAAGTTATACTAAATTTAACAGATAGTTTTCATAGACCCTGCAAATACTTTGCTATTGAAAAATGTTACTTGGAATGTCCAGGGGACAGTGAGCACACGATGTTTCCAGATAAAGATTGCCGAGTAAGTTATATCTTTTTTAAATTAGTTAAGCAATTTTGAAAGGCTGTGCATTCATTAGGGTTTTACATAGAAACTTAAATACAGTTAGAGTTCTTTGAGTGGTTAAACTGCATACTGGTTGGAAATTAAGCAACTTAAAAGTCATGTTTTAATCCTCTGAGGTATTATGTGGAGAAATTACGGCACAGATTCACTGTCCAAATGGTCCCTTAGTGATCTGAAATGTTGAATGTGGGATTTCTTTAGGGAAAAAGCTTATTCACTTAACTTTGGCTCAGTAATTAATACTTAATTTTCTGTAAAGAGTAGTTTGTATTTCAAACATATTTATGTAAATACATACAACTATGAAACTATTACAGAAAGTGTTTTTTACTCACTAAAGACATTTAAAGTAGAATTATGGACCAATTTTTATAAGATGTACAAAAGCAAAATAATTCAGGATTATCTCAAAAGAAGTAAAAATTTTTGAAAACAGACCACAAAATTCTGAGTTGCTAACAGAGCAAAATTATTAATTGGTCTCAGTCAAAAATATACTTTCATATGCTTGATACTGATGAATAGTGATAGTGAGAACCTGAAAAAATAAAGCACTTTCTAACAGTTCAAGTTTTATGATATTGAAATGAACTTTCTTAGGAGAAAATCAGTTCCATCTCATAAAGGCAAAGAAAGAACAGGTAATCACCCATCAGAAAAAATGCAAATATATATATATATATATATTTCTGGAAGTAAACTTAAGAAATAATTGTTCATCCCACAGCAAATGGATTATTTAATAAATATGTCTGGGTACTTTCTACATTTGCCGACCATTGTTTATGTACTTGGTTGAAGATAAATTGGTGAAGAAGGCAGACAAAACATCATATTTCATAGACCTTAACTTTAAGGGCATTGGGTATGTAATCTATTAATGAATAGTCATAACAAGAAAAACATAAAATCTTTCATTAGCATTCAAAAAATAGTTACTAATTACCTACATTCCTTAGGCTATATCACTGAATAAAACAGAAAATTTCCATCCTTGTGGACCTCACATTGTAGAAATAACGATATGATAAATAAGTCCATTTATTATATGTCAGATGCTTGGAAGTGCCATAAAGCAACAGACTAGGAAAGGAAAATAAGAGGGCATTGGTACACAGATAATTACAACAGTGTTAGGGCAGAATGATGAGTGATCACTAATAATTGACATAGAAACTGAGAGTGAATGACAAAAAAAGGAAACATTCATTTGAAGATTTAAAGTCAGAGAGAATAGATCCTACAAAGGTGCACCAACAGTAATAAAACTGACATATTTGAGGTTAAAAAAAGGTGGGGGAATGATGTGCTTAGAGCTTAGAGACAATATCAGAATCACAAGAGCTGGTGCCCACAAGAGAAGTTATGGGCCACAGATTTACGAAAGGCATTTACAAAAGAGTCCATCTTTTTAAATCATATAATGTATCAAACTGGAAAATTTGCTTTATATCCTCATAAACATCCATATAACATATTTATGTGTGTGCATGTGTGCATGTATGTGTGTTTCTAGAAACAACCACATAGTGAAATGAATAATGGTACTAAGTTCATGTTGTCATTTGATTACACTGACTTTTCCATAGGATTGTTTAAATTTTCTGAGTTGTACCAAAGGAGATGTCAGAAGCACATCTAGTTTATTTGTTACATTCTGGAGTAGCCAGGAAGTATAAGTATATATGCCAGGGAGGTTATAACATTGGATGAAAGAAGCAGGGTGGAAGGTGAGAAAAAAGAAATGGCAGAAGGAGAGGATGACATGTTATTGAAATGCCAAGAGCAATTCCTTGTCAATAAAACAGGACATAATGTCCTTTGTATTATTTAACTCAATTTAATTTCTGTTATGTCTCCATTTCACTAGAAATGGAAAATAAATTAAATTAAATTTTGATTCCTTTCTATCATCTGCTGTATCTAAATTGCATAGATTGGGAGAGGAGGAATTATTTTGTCCTTAGTATCATCTGTGTATGCTGCCCACTCTCAAACCCATCCTCTAGACTTGTCCTCAACCATCAGTTCACAAAAGTTGCCAACGAATTCCCCTCCACAATCCTTTTTTACTTTATTTATTAAAAGTCATTTTATTGAAGTATAATTAATGTACAATGTCTATTCATTCAGGTGCATATCATAGTGATTTGACATTTTTATACACTATGATGCGATCCCTGTAAGTCTAGTTGCCATCTATCACCACACAAAATTACTATAATATTATTGAATGTATTCTTTATGCTGTGCATTACATCCCCATGACTTATTTGATTTATAACTGGGAGTTTGTACCTATTCATTCCCTTCATCTATTTTGCCCACACCCAACCCCTTCCCCCTCTGGTAACCAAAAGTTTGTTATCTATATCTATAAGTCTGTTTCTGTTTGTTTGTTCATTTGTTCTGGATTTTAAATTCCACATATAAATGAAATTATACATGTGTATCTCTTTTTAACTTATTTCACTTAGCATAATACCTTCTAGGTCTATGCATGTAACTGTAAATGGCAAGATTTCATTACATCTTATGGATGAGTAATATTCCATTTATATATGTATATACACATATATGGAACCCTTTTTAGATTTGCATACTTGTCTGCAGACATCCACCTCAGTATTAGCAGTACCATATTCATTCTGCTGTTTCTTTAATCTGCTCCTCATTTCCCTAAGGTCTAGTTTTCCATTTGTTCTTTGTTCTCTTTCATATTTCCTGAAGCTGTTTCTAGAAAACATGACAAAATACCTCTCTGCTCTCAAATTTCTGGAAGTACAAGGGGCTTTCTTGATGTTCTTATCTTCTTGGGAGTTAGCACTTGAAGCAGGTTAAAAAAAAAAGTCCCATTCCCAAGAAGCCATGAACACCTACTCACTATTTTCCCCTTATTTTTCCATTCCTGACCACACTCACTGCCACAAAATATTGTTTATTCTAGTCTCAAGAATAAGAAACTGTTTATATATCAATCTGTCTTCTCTAAAATTCTTTCTGCTGTTGTGAAACACTATAGTCCATGAGGTCCTTAATTTAGAAAATCAAAGTATACAGAAAAAGTGAAAAGATTTTCAGGCTCTTCTATCTGCTTTCATATTTCTCCTGTCAGCCTTGGTTATGGTGTGTGTGTGTGTGTGTGTGTGTGTGTGTATGCTCGCACATGCACTGGGGAGAATAGACAGAAGAGTTCAAAATAAAAAATGCAAAGCAAATAAATCTGTTATTCTTACAAAGTTGTTTTGCTGCCACCAATTAACAACATGGCAAATTGAGATACCAGACTAGAACACAAGATGGAAACACTATTTTAAAAGCATATTAAATTTGCAAAGCATTACATACTCACTTATATGTGTCAAATACATGGTATTCCTGACCCAAAAACTGTAATGAATGTTTGAAACTTTTAATCATGTAAATGCGTTCACTAGAGAAGTAATCCTTTAGTTCTTAGAGTAAAGAATTTTTTTAAAAAGGTAAAAATATAAAAGTAGCTAAACTTCTTCATTTAGAAAATAAAATTAGGAGTTTTCTTTATTTTAAAATAAAGAACATGAGTTCCCCTTTTTCTGCTTACCACTAATTTATTAATACATTATAGACATTTGTAAGAAATAGTATCATTAATAATTATGTTTTTTGAACATCTAAGAGCAGCAATATGGAGTGTATAGGAAAAAGACCTAACTCGTTTAGAAGATGGAAAAGAGAGGGTTTGGGAAATGTTTCTAAGTGGATAGACTCAATGAGTAGGTACTATAGGCTGGAAAAAAGAACTGGGCTCCAAGCAGAGAAAAGTCAGCAGGTGACAGAGTTAAAAGAAAGAGGAAAATCCAGAATATTTCTGCAACCCTAAGGAGACAGAATAACCAAATCCTAAAATGGACAGAACAGCTTGATAAGAAAAAATGCTAAAAACACAGGCAGATACCAAATGTTTAAAAGTTGAATATACCAAAACAATGGGTTTGAACTTTGAAAGTTCTTTGTCAGTTTTTCAATACAACATGCTCAAAGATGCATATTTATTTCAAGAGGACATTTTCTTTAAGAGTTATTTAGCAATAAACATGCAATATAGTACACAAAAGTAGTTACAATGATAGAACCACGAAAATAATAACAAAAAGATATGATGCGGGGCATTTGAATTTAATTATTTTTCTTCTTTTTTTCATTTTTATCTCATATCCCTACTTGGGTAAACATGGTCTGCACTTCCTTGTAGGACCTCAGAGCAGGACAGGGTATAAAATTTTGATAAAATGTAATAATAGAAGAGAGGCGGAGGCAACATGGCGGCGTGAGTAGGACAGTGGGAATCTCCACCCAAAAACATATATATTTTTGAAAATACAAAAAATACAACTAATCCTAAAAGAGAGACCAGAAGACACAGTACAACAGCCAGACTACAACTACACCAGCGAGAACCCAGCACCTGGGGAAAGGGGTAAGATACAAGCCCCGGCCCGGCAGGACCCGAGCACACCTCCCCCCAGCTCCTGGCGGGAGGGAGAGGGAGCCCAGGATTGCTAAACACCCAGCCACAGCCAACCGCACCAGAGCACAGATACAGTGCATGCGTGGAGGGCTGGAAACTAGGGAAATAGGGCAGCAAGACGTCTGAGCGGGTGCCGAAGCTGATGCCCCTGTGACAGAGAAAAGCAGGGGCTTTATGAAAGTCTTAAAGGGACAGGGATTTAACAGCTGGATGGAAACAGCATAGGTCACAGCCCAGTGGCTGGAAATTACAGGGAAAACCAGGCGCACTAACCACCTGGGCAACAGCTCTGAGACCCCTCACGGAGGTAAACAGCCAAACAGCCCCCGTTCATTACCCCTCCGGGCGCTGCAAAAGCAGAGAAGCAGCCTAAGGCAGACCACGCCCACAGAAAGGGAAATTCCTAAATTCCGGCCAGGCTATACACAAAGATGCAACCTACACGCAATTACCCAACAAAAGCCACTAGGGGTCGCAGTTGTCCCAGTAAAGAAAGGCCAGTAGCAAGTGAAAAGTTTGCCCCTCCCAGCTGACAGTCAATAGCAACTGTCAACATGAAAAGGCAAAAAAATATAATCCAGAGAAGACTAACCCAGACAGCTTCGGCATCTGCTACAACTTCCCCTGAGAAGGAACCAGGGGAGATAGATTTAGAAGTCTTCCTGAAAAAGAATTCAAAACAAAAGTCATAAACATGCTGATGGACTTGCAGAGAAATATGCAAGAACTAAGGAAGGAGAATACAGAAATAAAAAAAGCCCTGGAAGGACTTCAAAACAGAATGGACGAGATGCAAGAGACCATTAATGGACAAGAAAACAGAGAACAGGAATGCAGAGAAGCTGATGCAGAGAGAGATAAAAGGATTTCCAGGAAAGAAAAGAACTTTAAGAGAGCTGAGTGACCAATCAAAAAGGAATAATATACGCATTATAGGAATACCAGAAGGAGAAGAGACAGAAAAAGGGATAGAAAGTGTCTTTGAAGAAATAATTGCCAAAAACTTACCCAAACTAGGGGAAGAAATGGCCTCTCAGACCACAGAGGTACACAGAACTCCCATAACAAAGGATCCAAGGAGAGCAACACCAAGACACATAATAATGAAAATGGCAAAGATCAAAGACAAGGAAAAAGTAGTAAAGGCAGCCAGAGAGAAAAAAAAAAGGTCACCTACAAAGGAAAACACATCAGGCTATCATCAGACTTCTCAACAGAAACCCTACAGGCCAGAAGAGAATGGCATGATATACTTAATGAAATGAAACAGAAGGGCCTCGAACCAAGACTACTGTATCCAGCACGAATATCATTTAAATATGAAGGAGGGATTAAACAATTCCCAGACAAGCAAAAGTTGAGGGAATTTGCCTCCCACAAACCACCTCTACAGGGCATCCTATAGGGACTGCTCTAGATGGGAGCACTCCTAAAAAGAGCACAGAAAAAACACCCAACATATGAAGAAGGGAGGAGGAGGAATAAGAAGGGAGAGAAATAAAGAATCATCAGATAGTGTTTATAATAGCTCAACAAGTGAGTTAAATTAGACAGTAAGATAGTAAAGAAGCTAACCCTAAACCTTTCGTAACCACAAACTTAAAGCATGCAATGGCAATAAATTCATACCTTTCAATAATCACCCTAAATGTAAATGGACTGACTGCACCAATCAAAAGACACAGAGTAATAGAATGGATAAAAAACCAAGATTCATCCATATGCTGCTTACAAGAGACTCATCTCAAACCCAAAGACATGCACAGACTTAAAGTCAAGGGATGGAAAAAGATATTTCATGCAAACAACAGAGAGAAGAAAGCAGGTGTTGCAATTCTGATATCACACAAAACAGACTTCAAAATAAAAAAGGAACAAAAGACAAGGAAGGACATTACATAATGATAAAGGGCTCAGTCCATCAAGAGGATATAACCATTATAAATATATATGCACCCAATACAGGAACACCAACATATACCTGAAACAAATATTAACAGAACTAAAGGAGGAAATAGAATGCAATGCATTCATTCTAGAAGACTTCAACACACCACTCATTCCAAAGGACAGATCCACCAGACAGAAAATAAGTAAAGACACAGAGGCACTGAACAACACACTAGAACAGATGGACCTAATAGACATCTACAGAACTCTACATCCAAAAGCAACAGGATACACATTCTTCTCAAGTGCACATGGAACATTCTCCAGAATAGACCACATACTAGGCCACAAAAAGAGCCTCAGTAAATTCCAAAAGACTGAAATACTACCAAACAACTTTTCAGACAACAAAGGCATAAAACTAGAAATAAACCGTACAAAGAAAGCAAAAAGGCTCACAAACACATGGAGGCTAAACAACACGCTCCTAAATAATCAAAGGATCAATGACCAAATCAAAATGGAGATCCAACAATATATGGAAACAAATGACAACAACAACACTAAGCCCCAACTTCTGTGAGATGCAGCAAAAGCAGTCTTAAGAGGAAAGTATATAGCAATCCAAGCATATTTAAAAAAGGAAAAATAATCCCAAATGAATGGTCTAATGTCACAATTATCGAAATTGGAAAAAGAAGAACAAATGAGGCCTAAGGTCGTCAGAAGGAGGGACATAATAAAGATCAGAGAAGAAATAAATGAAATTGAGAAGAATAAAACAAAAGCAAAAATCAATGAAACCAAGAGCTGGTTCTTCGAGAAAATAAACAAAATAGATAAGCCTCTAGCCAGACTTATTAAGAAGAAAAGAGAGTCAACACAAATCAACAGTATCAGAAATGAGGAAGGAAAAATCATGACGAACCCCACAGAAATTCAAAACTTCCTAGAAAAACACAACCTTCCAAGACTGACCCAGAAAGAAACAGAAAATCTAAACAGACCAATTACCAGCAACGAAATTGAAGCGGTAATCAAAAAATTACCAAAGAACAAAACCCCCGGGCCAGATGGACTTACCTCGGAATTTTATCAGACATACAGGGAAGACATAATACACATTCTCCTTAAAGTTTTCCAAAAAATAGAAGAGCAGGGGATGCACCCAAACTCATTCTATGAAGCTAACATCACCCTAACACGAAAACAAGACAAAGACCCCACCAAAAAAGAAAACTACAGACAAATATCCCTGATGAACGTAGATGCAAAAATACTCGACAAAATATTAGCAAACCGAATTCAAAAATACATCAAAAGGATCGTACACCATAACCAAGTGGGATTCATCCCAGGGATGCAAGGATGGTACAACATTCGAAAGTCCATCAACATCATCCACAACATCAACAAAAAGAAAGACGAAAACCACATGATCATCTCCATAGATGCTGAAAAGCATTTGACAAAGTTCAACATCCATTCATGATAAAAATTCTCAGCAAAATGGGAATAGAGGGCAAGTACCTCAACATAATAAAGGCCATCTATGATAAACCCACAGTCAACATTATATTGAACACCAAGAAGCTGAAAGCTTTTCCTCTGAGATCGGGAACTAGACAGGGATGCCCACTCTCCCCACTGTTATTTAACATAGTACTGGAGGTCCTAGCTATGGCAATTAGACAAAACAAAGAAATACACGGAATACAGATCAGTAAAGAAGAAGTTGAACTATCACTATTTGCAAATGACCTGATACTGTACATAAAAAACCCTAAAGACTCCACCCCAGAACTACTAGAACTGATATCGGAATACAGCAAAGTTGCAGGATACAAAATCAACACAAAGAAATCTGTGGCTTTCCTATACACTAACAAGGAACCAAAAGAAAGAGAAATCAGGAAAAGAAATTCATTCACAATGGCATCAAAAAAAAAATACCTAGGAATAAACCTAACCAAAGAAGTGAAAGACTTATACTCTGAAAACTACAAGTCACTCTTAAGAGAAATTAAAGGAGACACTAATAGATGGAAAAGCATCCCATGCTCATGGCTAGGAAGAATTAATATTGTCAAAATGGCCATACTGCCCAAAGCAATATACAGATTTGATGCAATCCCTATGAAACTACCAGCAACATTCTTCAATGAACTGGAACAAATAATTCAAAAATTCATATGGAAACACCAAAGACCTCGAATAGCCAAAACAATCCTGAGAAAGAAGAATAAAGTAGGGGGGATCTCACTCCCCAATTTCAAGCTCTACTATAAAGCGATAGTAATCAAGACAATTTGATACTGGCACAAGAGCAGAGACACAGACCAATGGAAGAGACTAGAGAATCCAGACATTAACCCAGACATATATGGTCAATTAATATTTGATAAAGGAGCCATGGACATACAATGGCGAAATGACAGTCTCTTCAACAGGTGGTGCTGGCAAAACTGGACAGCTACATGTAGGAGAATGAATCTGGACCATAGTCTAACCCCATATACAAAAGTGAACTCAAAATGCATCAAAGACCTGAATGTAAGTCATAAAACCATTAAACTCTTTGAAAAAAACATAGGCAAAAACCTCTTAGACATAAACATGAGTGACCTCTTCTTGAACATATCTCCCCGGGCAAGGTAAACAACAGCAAAAATGAATAAGTTGGACTATATTAAGCTGAAAAGCTTCTGTACAGCAAAAGACACCATCAATAGAACAAAAAGGAACCCTACAGTATGGGAGAATATCTTTGAAAATGACACATTCGATAAAGGCTTGACGTCCAGAATATATAAAGAGCTCACATGCCTCAACAAACAAAAAACAAATAACCCAATTAAAAAATGGCCAGAGGAACTGAACAGACAGTTCTCCAGAAAAGAAATACAGATGGCCAACAGACACATGAAAAGATGCTCCACATCGCTAATTATCAGAGAAATGCAAATTAAAACTACAATGAGGTATCACCTCACACCAGTAAGGATGGCTGCCATCCAAAAGACAAACAACAACAAATGCTGCCGAGGCTGTGGAGAAAGGGGAACCCTCATACACTGCTGGTGGAATGTAAATTAGTTCAACCATTGTGGAAAGCAGTATGAAGGTACATCAAAATGCTCAAAACAGACCTACCATTTGACCCAGGAATGGCACTCCTAGGAATTTACCCTAAGAATGCAGCAATCAAGTATGAGAAAGACCAATGCACCCCTATGTTTATCGCAGCACTATTTACAATAGCCAAGAATTGGAAGCAACCTAAATGTCCATCGATAGATGAAAGGATAAAGAAGATGTGGTACATATACACAATGGAATACTACTCAGCCATAAGGAAAAGGCAAATCCTACCATTTGCAGCAACATGGATGGAGCTGGAGGGTATTATGCTCAGTGAAACTAGCCAAGCGGAGAAAGAGAAATACCAAATGATCTCACTCATCTGTGAAGTATAAGAACAAAGGAAAAACTGAAGGGACAAAACAG
The DNA here is from genome assembly GCF_030020395.1 of Manis pentadactyla. NCBI lineage: Eukaryota > Metazoa > Chordata > Mammalia > Pholidota > Manidae > Manis > Manis pentadactyla. The sequence goes on from NC_080026.1 coordinate 78,452,119, forward strand.
CAGCAGAATCACAGAACTCAAGAATGGACTAACAGGTACCAAAGGGAAAGGGACTGGGGAGGATGGGTGGGTAGGGAGGGATAAGGTGGGGGAGAAGTATGGGGGTATTAAGATTAGCATCCATGGGGGGGTGGGAGAAAGGGGAGGGCTGTACAACACAGAGAAGACAAGTAGTGATTCAACCACATTTTGCTACACTGATGGACAGTGACTGTAAAGGGGTATATAGGGGGGACCTGGTATAGGGGTGAACCTAGTTAACAAAGTATTCGTCATGTAAGTGTAGATTAATGATAAAAAAAAAAGCAGTTCCTGTGTGGTAACCTCCAATGAGTTCTACACAATGATATAAAGGGCTTATAAAAGTGTAGGCAAAGGGTCTGTTTGTGTTTATACAGAGCATCAAAGCCTAATTTGGCTACCACGAAAATGAACTAAGATACGATATGAAAAAGAACTTCCAACATCAGCACTCTCTGGAAGACTCATGACAGAAGATGATCATCAAAAAACCCCAACAAAGATCCATGCACTGCTACAGCTGTAGATGCACTCATCCCACCAGTTCCTGGACTTGCCATGGGAATGAAGAAGGAGATATCTAAGCTGGCCTGTGCATACAGTAAAACAAAAAATTTGACTGGATCTATACTGTTGGAACTCAACCAAGAATTAGGAGGAGTGCAAATTGTAGCACTCCAAAATCTTACAACTACAGACTATTTTCTGATAAAAGAACATATGGGATGTGAACAGTCCCCAGGAATGGGTTGTTTTAATTTATCTGAATTCTCTCAGACTGTTCAAGTTCAGTTGGACAATATCCAGCATATCATAGGTAAGTTTTCACAAATGCCTAAGGTGCCTAACTGGTTTTCTTGGTTTCACTGGAGATGGCTGGTAATCACAGGTATGCTTTGGTTACGTAACTGTACTCCTATTATGTTAATGTGTGTGCACAATTTAATTAGTAGTTTAAAACCTATACATGCTGAAGTTTCTCCACAAGAAGATATGTCAAAGAAATAATCAATCTTCCCAGGTTTTCTTCCGCCTGCTACTTCTATAGCTATTCTTCTTCCTACCTAATTACAACCCTTAAATAGAATTCATGCCTCATATCGAATTTACCAAGTATCATAATTCTTCCAAGTGGTAAAGACACCTCAAGACAAATGCTGGGCATAGAAGCCATAGGGCATAAATCTGCAAAGAAGTAAAAAGCTACCCTTTTCAAACAAAAAGGCTTCTCTCTCACTTACCAACTTTACATTTCCCTGTATGGCCTCGGAAGATAACTGGTTAGCCAGAGATGGGTAAGATTCCTCAAGGGAGGAACAACCTAAGACAGGCACAGCCGTAGGGAGGCCATCAGGTGAGAAAATGGGGATCAACAGAGGTGAGGCTTAGAACCTCCCCCCCACCCACCGTTCTGAGAGAAATCTTCTGCATACGTGGATGTTTTATTGCCCGTGTCTAGCTTGGATTAACACATAGTCTACAGGCACACACCTGATCATCTACATTTGCTCTCTTACAACACTAAACTATGTTTTCTACCTTTATCTCGTATCTACCTACCACTTCAGCATTTTATTAAAAATAATAATAATAAAGAGAGAAATGTGGTATCCACATATAAATCAAGTATAAAAATCAAATAAATATTCATATTTGAACTGACTGTTTATAGTTCATAATGCATGAGCAAAATCGAAAGCTTCTGTGATGACTGCCCTTGTAATGTTCACCATGTAACTTATTCACCATGTAAGAATTTGTACTCCATGTAAGAACTTGTTCGTTATGCTTCAGAAGATTGGAGACTGATGAAAAATAGGTTTGGGGTGGATTAATGATTGTGCATTGATCATTGACTCCCCTATACAGAATTTTATTGTTGTTAACAACCACTTGATCAATAATTATGAGAGATGCCCTCACAAAATATATATATATACATATATATATATATATATATATATATATATATATATATACACACACACACTTCCAATTGTAAAATAAATAAGTAACCGGGATGTAATGTATTGCATAAGGAATATAGTCAAAATATTGTAGCAATTTGGTATGGTGATAGCTGGTACCTAGAATTATCATGTATATAAATGTTGAATCACTGTGTTGTACACCTGAAACTAATGTAATACTGTGTGTCAACTACCCTTCTATAAAAAATAATTATCCAGAAAAAAAAAATGTAATAATAGAGCCCACCATCATATTTTTAGATTGACACAACCTCACAGGGATTATGTTCATCAGACTTTGAAGCACACATTTTTTATGACCTCAAAGATCAGGATCAGAATCATTACGTTTCAAAGCATGGAGCAGCAGTATATCTAATGCCTCAAGGCACTCCAGTGTCATGTTTAACCCAAAACCAAATCTGAGGCGATCTTCGAAAGAGACAAGCATTACTAACAGTGCTACATTATCTTGATCCTAACAGCCTCTTGCACTGACCTTCCTATTTTCCTGAGAGAGGAAATAATTTTTTTCACCGGTTGAAAAATGTATTTGTTGTGTGTATGCTTAAAGTATTTTGGTAATTCAAATATGAGAGTATATTTCTAGAAGGCTTTCCCCCCTCATTGTAGTGATACAAGAGAAAAAAAGGGAGAGTAAGGCATGGTTGAAACTCAATCCTAGGAAAACCTTGGTCCTTTATGTGGATATGTGCAGACCTCCTGACTGATCTGAAAAGAAACTAAGAAATGGGTTCAAAGACAGGACTGAAAACTGGAACTTACTGGGAAGCAGAGAATAAAAGTCATGTGAAAGGAGAAGTCAGAGGAATCACTGAATTTGTCAGAGCTTGCGTCATGGAGATCAGTCACGTACATATTATGTTTAGACCAACAGATCGGGAATGGCAGCTTTACTTCGCTTATAAAGCAAATAATTAATATGGTGCAGACATAGTGATGGGAGGCCAAAAGGAATGAGGAACAGGAGAAGGGAGAACTTTCACAGAAAGCATGAAGAAGCTCCTGCAAAGTCAAAGGGACGACTTCAAGGACTTGAAAGGCACCTCTACTGCCCAGAGTCTAAGGTATACCCCAAGAGCCTTGGGACAAAGGAAAAAACCAAGCAATAGGTTTTAACAGGTGATTAGCAGTCCCAGGGACCAAACATTTTTTTGATTTAAGTGTGAGATGTTCAGTGAAATGAGTAAGAGAGAGGTTAAACTTAGGAAAAGAATCATAAGCAAGATCAATCAAATGAATGTGCAGTACACCTTGTTATATCTGCCTCTACTAAAATATTTCCTGAACTGAATGATGAATTATTCAAAAGTGAATCTTCCCAACTGAATAATTGCCAAGAGAATAAACGGCCTATTGAGAAAAATTGAATTTTATATGTCAGACTTGGCTCCTTTAAAATTTCAATAATGACCAATTACATGAATTTTATTGATTTTAAATGAGTTCCTAATTTTTTTTCTTAAAGTGTCTCTTTTCCTGTAGCTACTAGTTCTGTGTATATTTTTTAAAAGTCTGCAGGATTGTTCAGATATAACAAAGAATGAAGAAATTTGCATACTGCTGTGCTTTACAGCTGATGTATATAATTAAAAAGAGAAATATTTGATGACAATTGCACAAAAGAAATAATTAAATCCCATGATCCCCTTGGAAACAAAACAATACAAAACTTAAAAGGATTAAAGAAGGAAATGATACAGAATTTTAGTTGTTTAACTAACAAGAAACTCCATGATTCCCTGTAAGCTGAAGCCACAGTCATCTTATCTCCAAATGAACTGCAATGACATTTCACATGACATAATTTATTATGCATTCACTCACTGTTTCATTTAATGCATATTTACGAGCATCTACTAACTGGTGGAGACTGTTAGTCTCCTATCAGTCTCCTGGATCTAAAGATAATTATGGGAAGTGTCATGTAAGTCACAGAGAAACAACTGAACAATTGCAATAGAGCCTGGTAAATATTTTAGAATCTAAAGCACTGTGCACTTACAGGTGCCTTGGGATGGGTGTGTGTGTGTAAAGAACAAGAGTTGGAGGGTGGTCACAAAGGGTATGGAGAAAACTAAGTTTCGACTGAGAACTGAAATGTTTATAAGAGAAGTTGGCAAACAAGAGACAAGGTACCTGAAAAATGGTATTTTAGGAAAAGGAAAGAACTGTGTATTCAGCTGTTTATTTCTGCAAGAGAGGCTTGTTTCTAGGAAGTAAAAATCAAAAGCACAGTATAAGCATAGCTCTAACTCAGAAGTGAGAGTTTGTAACAATAGTAAGGAATGATGTTGACTGTGCAAATTAGCAAATTAATCCTCTAACTGTAGTATGGAAATGGATTATATAATGGCTAGATAAACTGAAACATTTTATAGTAATGCCTGCCAGTGATGTCAGCTTGAAGGAGTAGTGATGTGGAAATAAGCAGACTGATTTAAAAACACATATTTAAGAAGTTGGTACTACTGGTCTCACTAGTTAAATGGATATGATCATTGCAAAAAAAAAGATATCATTAGAATGACTGAGGGAGAAAGTACACTAAAATAGGTTGATTAATAAATGTACAATGGGTAATTCAAAGTAAAATATAAATCTACCAAAATTTTGGCTGGAAAGGGAAAATAAATGTAATGGGAATGGGGGTGACAGGTGAGAAATTCTAACATGAGTCCATGCTTACAGCAGGAAGCTAATACAAAGAGAAACTGAAAAATATACCAGAAAAAAGAAGATTGGTATTGAAGTGCTACTCTTAATGAGGCAAAGGTGGAAGATTAGCTTTATAAAGGAGTATAAAATTTTACAATAAGGAAGAGGAAATAGGTTTGTTTTTCTTGATGGTTTTGTGGCAGTAGTTTGAGGGACAATTAAATGTTAAAGCTGACAGTTAAACTGATCTGGAATTTATGGAAAGCTAAAGCTACAGGCCATTAAATTTAACATGGAACAAAAGTCAGGAAAAAAAAATAGAAATGGAACCAATATACAGAAAACAGAGTGACTAGGGTTCTGAGTTCCCCTTTGAGTTTGAAGAACAAATAAACAAGTGGTGAACAAATAAAAAACAGGAAAGAACCTTTTACAGAGTGGTTCTATGATGTACTTTATCAGTAGGTCAGTATCTCTAAGAGACAACAAGGTTAAGGAATTCACCAAGGGAACAAACGGCTAAAGTTGCTTGAAAGAGAAAGTTACAGAGAATAGAAAGGTCAGAGATCATGGGCCAAAGTCCTTTTCAATGGGCTATCTAAAACTCAAATAATGTCAAAATAATAGTAATAATTATAATAAAGAGAATACCTAGGTGGTAAAAAATTTGATGAAAAGGGGAAATGAGCAAAATATCTGTAGATGACTACTATTTTTTAACAGAGAGGTGTAGACATAGAATATTCACATAGACTTTGCCTCAAAATAGCATGAGGATGACTCAAGGATGAAAGAATATTGATTTGAAATTGGTTTAGTATAAAATAAAGCTGGCCCCTTCTCTCACCCTGCAAAATATACGTGTGTGTGTGTGTGTGTGTGTGTGTGTGTGTATGGAATGTAAAAAAAATCAACTACCTCAAAATCAAATAGCCATTTAATCTGGGACATCAAAAATCTCTCCTCCAAAATTAGATTGTTTTTTTTTACTGATAAGTATCTCCTCTTCAGTCCTTCCAGTTTTTTTCTCTACATTCGTATAATGTGTGATACTAATTTCATTTCCACATCACAATGTGTTCACTTTTCTGTTGGTGGTCATAGTGTACTATGACACTTAAAGTATTACCAACACACTAGAAACAACCAAGAAACTAAAAGTTCATCTATAATATTTTTCACTTTTTTATATCTAACATTTCATTACATTCGAAGAGTATTGCAAACTAATTAAAATTTTAACTAGCAATTTTACCAATATTTGAGAAAAAAATATATTTTGGATTGAAATTTTTCAATAGTGAACTCCACACACACAAAAAACACCCACAAACTTCTGGAGAAAAATGCTTCAATCTAAGCTGACTTAATCATGAGCCTGCTTGAATGATTTGTTTCTCATAGTATCTGCTATTAAAAAGATCTATTGTGAGTTTGATTAGTAATTGAATATTTTCAAATTGGCTGTTTGATGTTAAAAATATCTCTACAGATGGGCGGAAGATGACGGCGTGAGTAGAGCAGCGGAAATCTCCTCCCAAAACCACATATATCTATGAAAATATAACAAAGACAACCCTTCCTAGAATAAAGACCAGAGGACACAGGAAAATATCCAGACCACATCCGCACCTGAGAGAACCCAGCACCTCGCGAAGGGGGTAAGATACAAGCCCCGGCCCCGCAGGACCCAAAAGCCCCTCCCCCCAGCTCCCGGCAGGAGAAGAATAGGCAGAGCGGGAGGGAGACGGAGCCCAGGACTGCCGAACACCCAGCCCCAGCCATCCGGGCCAGAGTGCAGGGCGCTCGATACTAGGAAAACAGGGCAGCAAGAACAGTGAGCGGGCACCGGAGGCCTGGCGCCGGAGGACACCAGAAAAGCTAGCGACCATTTTTTTTTTTTTTGCTGTTTTGTTTTGGCGAGCGCTTTTTGGAAGTTTTAAAGGGATAGGGACACCAATACTAGTGAAACAGGGCAGCAAGAATGGTGATCAGATGCCTGAGGCTGGCGCCGGAGAATAAAGAAAAACGAGCGGTCACCTTTTTTTTTTTTAATAAAAAAAATTTTTTTTTAATTTAAATTTTTTTTTTTCTGGTAATTGTTTTGTTTTGGCGGGTGCTTTTTGGAAGCCTTAAAGGGGCAGGGCTGGACACTTAATCCAGAGGTAGGGAATCCGGGGATCTCTGGGCACCCTAAGCCCTGGGCTGCAGGGAGCAGGGAGGCCCCTTACGGAGATAAATAGCCTCCAGGCAGCTCCCACTCCAACGCGACTCCACCACTTCGGAGCAGAAGTCCGAACCAGGCCACGCCCACAGCAACAGCAGAGATAAACTCCATAGCAGCCGGGCAGGAAGAAGAAACCCTGTCTGCGCGCAGCTGCCCAGCACAAGCCACTAGAGGTCGCTGTTCTCCAAGGAGAGGAGGGCCACAAACAAACAAGAAGGGAAGTTCTTCCAGCCGTCACTTGTCCCAGCTCTGCAAACTATTCCTATCACCATGAAAAGGCAAAGCTACAGGCAGACAAAGATCACAGAGACAACACCAGAGAAGGAGACAGACTTAACCAGTCTTCCAGACAAAGAATTCAATATAAGAACTATAAACATGCTGACAGAGATGCAGAGAAATATGCAAGAGAAATGGGATGAAGTCCGGAGGGAGATCACAGATGCCAGAAAGGAGATTGCAGAAATGAAACAAACTATGGAACGGTTTATAAGCAGAATGGATAAGATGCAAGAGACCATTGATGGAATTGAAACCAGACAACAGGAACACATAGAAGCTGACATAGAGAGAGACAAAAGGATCTCCAGGAATGAAACAATGTTAAGTGAACTGAGTGACCAATCAAAAAGGAACAATATCCATATTATAGGGGTTCCAGAAGAAGAAGAGAGAGGAAAAGAGATGGAAAGTGTCTTAGAAGAAATAATTGCTGAAAATTTCCCCAAACTGGGGGAGGAAATAATCGAACAGACCACAGAAATACACAGAACCCCCAACAGAAAGGATCCAAGGAGGACAACACCAAGACACATAATAATTAAAATGGCAAAGATCAAGGACAAGGAAAGAGTTTTAAAGGCAGCTAGAGAGAAAAAGGTCACCTATAAAGCAAAACCCATTAGGCAACATCAGACTTCTCGACAGAAACCCTACAGGCCAGAAGAGAATGGCATGATATATTTAATACAATGAAACAGAAGGGCCTTGAACCAAGGATACTGTATCCAGCACGACTATCATTCAAATACGAGGGTGGGTTTAAACAATATCCAGACAAACAAAAGCTGAGGGAGTTTGCTTCCCACAAACCACCTCTACAGAACATCGTACAGGGACTGCTCTAGATGGGAGCACTCCTAGAAAGAGCACAGCACAAAACACCCAACATATGAAGAATGGAGGAGGAGGAATAAGAAGGGAGAAAAGAAAAGAATCTCCAGACAGTGTATATAACAGCTAAATAAGCGAGCTAAATTAGGCAGTAAGATACTAAAGAGGCTAACCTTGAACCTTTGGTAACCACGAATTTAAAGCCTGCAATGGCAATAAGTACAAATCTTTCAATAGTCACCCTAAATGTTAATGGGCTGAATGCACCAATCAAAAGACATAGTGTAATAGAATGGATAAAAAAGCAAGACCCATCTATATGCTGCTTACAACAAACTCACCTCAAACCCAAAGACATGTACAGACTAAAAGTCAAGGGATGGAAAAACATATTTCAAGCAAACAACAGTGAGAAGAAAGCAGGGGTTGCAGTACTAATATCAGACAAAATAGACTTCAAAACAAAGAAAGTAACAAGAGATAAAGAAGGACACTACATAATGATAAAGGGCTCAGTCTAACAAGAGGATATAACCATTCTAAATATATATGCACCCAACACAGGAGCACCAGCATATGTGAAACAAATACTAACAGAACTAAAGGGGGAAATAGACTGCAATGCATTCATTCTAGGAGACTTCAACACACCACTCACCCCAAAGGATAGATCCACTGGGCAGAAAATAAGTAAGGACATGGAAGCACTGAACAACACAGTAGAGCAGATGGACGTAATAGATATCTATAGAACTCTATATTCAAAAGCAACAGGATATACATTCTTCTCAAGTGCACATGGAACATTCTCCAGAATAGACCACATACTAGGCCACAAAAAGAGCCTCAGAAAATTCCAAAAGATTGAAATCCTACCAACCAACTTTTCAGACCACAAAGGCATAAAACTAGAAATAAACTGTACAAACAAAGCAAAGAGGCTCACAAACACATGGAGGCTTAACAACACACTCCCAAATAATCAATGGATCAATGACCAAATCAAAATGGAGATCCAACAATATATGGAAACAAATGACAACAACAGCACTAAGCCCCAACTTCTGTGGGATGCAGCAAAAGCAGTCTTAAGAGGAAAGTATATAGCAATCCAAGCATATTTAAAAAAGGAAGAGCAATCCCAAATGAATGGTCTAATGTCACAATTATCGAAATTGGGAAAAGAAGAACAAATGAGGCCTAAGGTCGTAAGAAGGAGGGACATAATAAAGATCAGAGAAGAAATAAATGAAATTGAGAAGAATAAAACAATAGCAAAAATCAATGAAACCAAGAGCTGGTTCTTCAAGAAAATAAACAAAATAGATAAGCCTCTAGCCAGACTTATTAAGAAGAAAAAAGAGACAACACAAATCAACAGTATCAGAAATGAGGAAGGAAAAATCAAGACGGACCCCACAGAAATTCAAAGAAATATAAGAGAATAATATGAAAACCCATATGCTAACAAGCTGGGAAACCTAGGAGAAATGGACAACTTCCTAGAAAAACACAACCTTCCAAGACTGACCCAGAAAGAAACAGAAAATCTAAACAGACCAATTACCAGCAACGAAATTGAAGCGGTAATCAAAATACTACCAAAGAACCAAACCCCCGGGCCAGATGGATTTACCTCGGAATTTGATCAGACATACAGGGAATACATAATACCCTTTCTCCTTAAAGTTTTCCAAAAAATAGAGGAGGAGGGGATACTCCCAAAATCATTCTATGAAGCAAACATCACCCTAATACCAAAACCAGGCAAAGACCCCACCAAAAAAGAAAACTACAGACCAATATCCCTGATGAACATAGATGCAAAAATATTCAACAAAATATTAGCAAAACAAATTCAAAAATACATCAAAAGGATCATACACCATGACCAAGTGGGATTCATCCCAGGGATGCAAGGATGGTACAACATTCGAAAGTCCATCAACATCACCCATCACATCAACAAAAAGAAAGAGAAAAACCACATAATCATCTCCGTAGATGCTGAAAAAGCATTTGACAAAGTTCAACATCCATTCATGATAAAAACTCACAGCAAAATGGGAATACAGGGCAAGTAACTCAACATAATAAAGGCCATCTATGATAAACCCACAGTCAACATTATATTGAGCAGCGAGAAGCTGAAAGCTTTTCCTCTGAGATCAGGAACTAGACAGGGATGCCCACTCTCCCCACTGATATTTAACATAGTACTGGAGGTCCTAGCCACGGCAATCAGACAAAACAAAGAAATACAGGGAATCCAGATAGGTAAAGAATAAGTTAAACAGTCACTATTTGCAGATGACATGATACTGTACATAAAAAACCCTAAAGACTCCACCCCAAAACTACTAGAACTGATATCGGAATACAGCAAAGTTGCAGGATACAAAATCAACACACAGAAATCTGTGGCTTTCCTATACACTAACAATGAACCAACAGAAAGAGAAATCAGGAACACAACTCCATTCACAATTGCATCAAAAAAATAAAATACCTAGGAACAAACCTAACCAAAGAAGTGAAAGACTTATACTCTGAAAACTACAAGTCAGTCTTAAGAGAAATCAAAGGGGACACTAACAGATGGAAACTCATCCCATGCTCGTGGGTAGGAAGAATTAATATCATCAAAATGGCCATCCTGCCCAAAGCAATATACAGATTTGATGCAATCCCTATGAAACTACCAGCAACATTCTTCAATGAACTGGAACAAATAATTCAAAAATTCATATGGAAACACCAAAGACCCTGAATAGCCAAAACAATCCTGAGAAAGAAGAATAAAGTAGGGGGGATCTCACTCCCCAATTTCAAGCTCTACTATAAAGCGACAGTAATCAAGACAATTTGGTACTGGCACAAGAGCAGAGCCACAGACCAATGGAAGAGACTAGAGAATCCAGACATTAACCCAGACATATATGGTCAATTAATATTTGATAAAGGAGCCTGGACATACAATGGCGAAATGACAGTCTCTTCAACAGGTGGTGCTGGCAAAACTGGACAGCTACATGTAGGAGAATGAAACTGGACCATTGCCTAACCCCATATACAAAAGTAAACTCAAAATGGATCAAAGACCTGAATGTAAGTCATGAAACCATTAAACTCTTGGAAGAAAACAAAGGCAAAAACCTCTTAGACATAAACATGAGTGACCTTTTCTTGAACATATCTCCCCGGGCAAGGAAAACAACAGCAAAAATGAATAAGTGGGACTATATTAAGCTGGAAAGCTTCTGTACAGCAAAAGACACCATCAATAGAACAAAAAGGAACCCTACAGTATAGGAGAATATATTTGAAAATGACACATTCGATAAAGGCTTGACGTCCAGAATATATAAAGAGCTCACATGCCTCAACAAACAAAAAACAAATAACCCAATTAAAAAATGGCCTGAGGAACTGAACAGACAGTTCTCCAGAAAAGAAATACAGATGGCCAACAGACACATGAAAAGATGCTCCACATTGCTAATTATCAGAGAAATGCAAATTAAAACTAAAATGAGGTAATCACCTCACACCAGTAAGGATGGCTGCCATCCAAAAGACAAACCACAACAAATGTTGGGGAGGCTGTGGAGAAAGGGGAACCCTCCTACACTGCTGGTGGGAATGTAAGTTAGTTCAACCATTGTGGAAAGCAGTATGGACGTACATCAAAATGCTCAATACAGACTTACCATTTGACCCAGGAATTGCACTTCTAGGAATTTACCCTAAGAATGCAGCAATCAAGTATGAGAAAGATCAGTGCACCCCTATGTTTATTGCAGCACTATTTACAATAGCCAAGAATTGGAAGCAACCTAAATGTCCATCGATAAATGAATGGATAAAGAAGATGTGGTACATATACACAATGGAATACTACTCAGCCATAAGAAAAGGGCAAATCCCACCATTTGCAGAAACATGAATGGAGCTGGAGGGTATTATGCTCAGTGAAACAAGCCAAGCGGACAAAGAGAAATACCAAATGATTTCACTTATCTGTGGAATATAAGAACAAAGGAAAAACTGAAGGAACAAAACAGCAGCAGAATCACATAACTCAAGAATGGACTAACAGGTACCAATGGGAAAGGGACTGGGGAGGATGGGTGGGTAGGGAGGGATAAGGTGGGGGAGAAGTAGGGGGGTATTAAAATTAGCATGCATGGGGGGGTAGGAGAAAAGGGAGGGCTGTACAACACAGAGAAGGCAAGTAGTGATTCTACAACATTTTGCTATGCTGATGGACAGTGACTGAAAAGGGGTTTATAGGGGGGACCTGGTATAGGGGAGAGCCTAGTAAACATAGATTCGTCATGTAAGTGTAGATTAGGGATACCAAAAAAAAAAAAAAAATAGGGCAGTTACTGTGTGGTAACCTCCAATGAGTTCTACACAAGAGTATAAAGGGCATATAAAAATGTAGGCAAAGGGTCTGTGTTTATACAGAGGATCAAAGCCTAATTGGGCTACCACGAAAATGAACTAAGATACGATATGAAAAAGAACTTCCAACATCAGCACTCTCTGGAAGACTCATGACAGAAGATGATCATCAAAAAACCCCAACAAAGATCCACGCACTGCTACAGCTGTAGATGTACTCATCTCACCAGTTCCTGGACTTGCCATGGGAATGACGAAGGAGATATCTAAGCTGGCCTGTGCATACAGTAAAACAACAAATTTGACTGGATCTATACTGTTGGAACTCAATCAAGAATTAGGAGAAGTGCAAATTGTAGCGCTCCAAAATCTTACAACTACAGACTATTTACTGTTAAAAGAACATAAGGGATGTGAACATTCCCCAGGAATGGGTTGTTTTAATTTGTCTGATTTCTCTTTCTGTTCAATTTCAGTTGGACAGAATCCACCATATCATAGATAAGTTTTCACAAATGCCTAAGGTGCCTAAGTGGTTTTCTTGGTTTCACTGGAGATGGCTGGTAATTACAGGTATGCTTTGGTTATGTAACTATACTCCTATTATGTTAATGTGTGTGCACAATTTAAGTAGTACCTTAAAACCTATACATGCTGAAGTTACTCTACAAGAAGATATGTCAAAGAAATAATCAATCTTCCCATGTTTTCTTCCGCCTGCTACTTCTATAGCTTTTCTTCTTCCTTCCTAATTACAACCCTTAAATAGAATTCGTGCCTCATATCAAATTTACCAAGTATCATAATTCTTCCAAGTGGTAAAGATACCTCAAGACAAATGCTGGGCATAGAAGCTACAGGGCATAAATATGCAAAGAAGTAAAAAGCTAACCATTTCAAACAATAAGGCTTCCCTCTCACTTACCAACTTTACATTTCCCTGTATGGCCCCGGAAGATGACTGGTTAGCCAGAGACGGGTAAGATTCCTCAAGGGAGGAACAACCTAAGACAGGCACAGTCGCAGGGGGGCCATCAGGTGAGAAATTGGGGATCAACAGAGGTGAGGCTTAGAACCTCACCCCCCCTGTTCTGAGAGAAATCTTCCGCATACGTGGATGTTTTATTGCCCTTGTCTAGCTTGGATTAACACATAGTCTACAGGCACACACCTGATCATCTACATTTGCTCTCTTACAACACTAAACTATGTTTTCTACCTTTATCTTGTATATACCTACCACTTCAGCATTTTACTAAAAATAATAATAATAAAGAGAGAAATGTGGTATCCACATATAAATCAAGTATAAAAATCAAATGAGTATTCATATTTGAACTGACTGTTTTATAGTTCATAATGCATGAGCAAAACCGAAGGTTTTTGTGATGGCTGCCCTTGTACTGTTCACCATATAAGAACTTATTCACTATGTAAGAATTTGTTCTCCATGTAAGAACTTGTTTGTTATGCTTCAGAAGATTGGAGACTGATGAAAATTAGGCTTGGGGTGGATTAATGATTGTGTATTGAGCATTGACTCCCCTATACAGAATTTTATTGTTGTTAACAACCATTTGATCAATAATTATGAGAGATGCCCTCACAAAAAAAAAAAAAAAGTACACATTTCCAATGGTAAAATAATAAGTAACCGGGATTTAATGAATATAGTCAAGATATTGTAACCGCTTGGTATGGTGATAGCTGGTACCTAGAATTATCATGTATATAAATGTTGAATCACTATGCTGTACACCTGAAACTAATGTAATGTAATACTGTGTGTCAACTACCCTTCAATAAAAAATAATTATCTCCAAAAAAAAAAAAAAAGAAGAAATGTCCCTCTTGATGAAAAAAAAAAGAAAAAAATATCTCTAAAATTTTCTCATGATTACAAATTTTAATTTATTCCAATGTTAATGTTTTAAGTCTGAGAGATTTGTTTTAAATTCCAACCAAATATTTAATAAAACAAGGAAACATGTTTTTTATTAAGTTTAGATGAGGAAGCTCTGCCGTAAACTCTGTTTATAAGGTTCTTCATTTGATATTTAACTCTGATAATAGGACTATTAGTCACAAGATTATATTTACAGCCTTGTAACTAAAACAGATTAAGATAATAAAGTTCTTCCTGATCCAGATAGGGGCAAAAAACTGAATTTATCTTGTCTTGTTGTTGTTGTTGTTGTTGTTACAGGATCTGTCACAGGAATGAGGTTTCAGAATTTCATGACTTCATACATTCCTCAAAAGATAATACTAAATTGTTTCACTTTGATCATTACCATGTTCCATAATTCCCCTGTATAATTATTCTGACTCTTTTTGTGCTAAGAAGTCAATGACAAGACAGAAGCAGACACAAAATATGCTACTTGTAATTACTAATTGTCCAAAAGCAGGAAATCCTGTCCTATCTTTGCCGGGGTAATCTTTGTTTTCTGATCCTGGTTCATCACATCCTTGAAACCTAAGTCAGTATTGGAATGAAAACAAAATGTCATAAATCAATTAGTAGAAAAATAATATTCTCTTTTAGTGATTTGGTTATCCCACATCATATATAAGACAGCTTGTCACTGAGATGATTATTAATTTACCACATGAGGAACAGAAGCAATTCTCTCTCCATTCCTGCACATCAGTGAAACCACTAGCAATATTTTTTAATAAACAGGAAAACACTGCAACCTCTAACAAAATATTAGCAAGTGATTATTACATGACAGTTCTAAAAGTACAATGAAAAGATGTAGTTTCTACAATTACAATCCCTTTGATATTATGTACCTGCCAAGGATGTGGTCTGAATACAGTTTGGTATGAACAAAATTGGCACTGTCTATTTAGTTTTAAGATTCCTGATAAAGATGAACAAGACTCAAAAAATATCCCAATGTTTTGAGAACAGTCTCTCACACACCATGCATAGCCACCTGGTTTAGTTATTTTCATTGTACAACTCCCCAGTGTCATAGACTATCTGGATGATAGCCTCAGGGCCATTTCATTTATCTGATATGTCTCAGTGATGCATCACTGACTGAGCACACTACTCTCCCTTTATCCATGTTTTAAACCTGCAAGGTGAAAATAATTTCAATCATTCAGTTTCTTTCTGGGTAAATATTAATGAGAAGTGAACCACACTGCACTATATTCTTTTAAATTACTTACTATTAAAGATCCAGACATTTGACCTATGTCATTCATAGCATCTGATGACTTTGTCTTAAAGACTTTATGCTGAGAAGAAAAGTGATTTAGAAGTGATATAGTTTGTAGATCCCTCTACTTTGAAAATGTATTAAGTGGCCAAGGAAGTGATTGAATACTGCACATAAATATCTAGAGACATTTTAGAGTACCTGTGTTCCTATAAAAGAATTTAAATTTCATTTTTTCTCATGCATTGACCTTTTTAATCATTATTTCCACCAACAATTTTTATTTAAATTCTAAATACAAATAACATAAAATTTACTATTTTAACCATTTTTAAGTATACAATTCATAGGTATAAGTTACATTCTTAATGTTATACAGTCACTACTACTATTAATTTCCTAAACTTTTTCATCATCCCAAACAGGAACTCTGTAGTCATTTAGTAGTAACTGTACTTTCACCTCGGGCCCCAGTCAAGTTTAATCTATTTCTGCATTTGACTGTTGTAGATATTTCATTTAAGTTGAATTATGTAATATTTGTCCTTCTGCATCTGGCTTCACTTAGCACAAAGGTTTTCAATTTCATTCATGCGGTATCATGTATCAAGACTTAATTATTTTTATGACTGAATAATATGCCATTGAGTATAAATACTGTATTTTGTTTATTCATTCATCTGTTGATGGTCATTCGGGTTTTTGGATCTTCTGGCTATTGTTAATAATGTTGCAGTGAATATGGGTGCCCTGATAACTGTTTGCATCCTTGTTTTCAATTATTTTACCTGTACACTGAGAATACCTAGAATCACTGGGTCATATAGTAATCCTGTTTAGCTCTGAAGGAATCTGCAAACTGTTTTCCACAT
Organism: Manis pentadactyla; assembly: GCF_030020395.1. Lineage (NCBI taxonomy): Eukaryota > Metazoa > Chordata > Mammalia > Pholidota > Manidae > Manis > Manis pentadactyla. The sequence goes on from NC_080026.1 coordinate 78,468,584, forward strand.
GGCAGCACAATTTTATATCCCCACAAGCAATCTATGAAGGTTCTTATTTCTCCACCTATTTGCTTACACTGTTTCATTTATTTGTTTTAATGTAGTCATTGCAGAGTCATTGATGTGAAATGATACCTAGGTAATTTTGAACCTGTTTGCCTAATGACTAATGATGCTGAGCAGTTTATGTGCTTAGTAGTCATTTGTGTATCTCCTTTGGAGGCACTCACTCAAGTTTGTCACCATTTTATAAATGGAGATTTTTTTCATTTACTTGAAAATATTTTTTGATGTATAGAAATTTCAAATTTTAATGAAGTACAAGTTACACATTTTTATTTTGTTACTCATGTTTTCGGTGTCATCTAAGAATCCTCTGCCAAATTCAAGGTTATGAAGATTTGCACCTAAGAGCTTTACTTTCCTTTTTTTTAAAATTCATTATGCCAATCTAGTCTTTTGATTGGAGAATTAAATCCATTTATATTTAAAGTAATTATTAGTAAAGACTTGTATGTCTTATAACCCTTTTTTTTTTAAAGTTGTTCAAATTTGCTATTGAATTTCTATGGGCATTTTTACATTTTAGTTAATGTACTTTCAGCATCAAAATTTTTGTTTATTCGTATAATTTCTCTCTCTTTTTTCATATTTTCATTTCATTCTACACTGTTTTTATTATTTCATTTGTTCTTTGTTGATGTTCTCCTTTAGCTCTTTGAGCATATTTAAGACTTTTCACAAAATATTTCAAGAGTTAAAAAAATCCAATGTCTGAACTTTCTTAGGGATGGTTTGAAATGATTCCACTTTCTCTGTATGCCTAGTGATTATTTTGTTGAAAACTGTATATTTGGATATGATAAATGTGAAAATTGTAGAATTCAGATTCTCTTTCTTCCTCCTGGTTTGCTGCTGTTTGTTTGTTGAAGGCTGTACTAGGCCATTTGCTTAATGACTTTTCCAAACTGTTTTTCCAACGACTGTATTTGTTTTGTATGTAGACACTGAAGTTTCTATTTCTTTAGCTTGTGTTCAGCAAATGTTTGACAGAGATTTCCTTGAACAACAAGCAAAACAAATCAGTAAAACAATAAGAAACATGACAGATACACAAACACAAATTCAAATATGCATGCATTTCAAAATCATGCATATTTTGCAAATAATGCAATCAGCTTATTAAGAATTCAGGATTGGAAGCATGCAAAAAATATGGTGAAGTAGGAAGACAAGGCAAAACCTCCTCCCACAAACACATAAAGAAGGAAACTACAGCAAATATAACTAAACCTGAAAATGACATGAAGACTGCAGAACAGACCATCTACACCTGGGTAAGAAGAGAAGACCACACAGAAAAGGGAAAAGTGGCAGAGCTGCAACTGAGCAGGACTCAAGCCCTTCCCCCAACCCAGCCTGCAGACAAGAGGAAGAGGAAAGGAGTGGGGAGGGGATAGGCACTCAGGACCCTGCAAACCTGGCCCTGGAGATCTGCTCTGGGAGCATGAGTCCACATTACATTGGGCTCTAGGGATTAGTGGGGCTGGACACCAGAGACAGTTGGAGCACTCTGAGAGGCTGAGACTCTAGCCCCTTGTAAAGGACAGGCATGTTCCATTGGTCCCACTGAGCCCAAAGCAGAGGCAACAGTTTGAAAGACTTGCCAGCAGTGGGAGGGGTGACAGAAGGGCAAGGGTTGGGAAGAGCTCTCTCCAGGAGAAAGGGCAGGTGGATGATACCTCCCCATCCCTCCCTCTGCCCAACAGGTCAGTAACTCTCAGGACACCCAGGCACTCCATCACGCTTGATGGCAACATAGCCTGAAGATGCCTCCCTAAGTGCATTTCTGCTGAGCCAACCCACTTGGTCTAGCAGCAGCTGCCTGGCAAGCAGAGAGAGACTCTCCCAGCTTTCTCAGCCCTGTTTCAGCCCAGTTATGGAGGTGACTGCAGGAACCAGCTCCAAGAGCTCCTTCCTCCCCCTGTGTGTCCAAGCCTAGTACTGCATAACAGGTCCTTCCCAGCACTGCACAATGGCCCCTCTGACTACATTAGCCTTGCAGCCCCACCACAGCTGCAGGGCATGCAGACAGCAGGCCCCTCCAACAGCAATCCCAGCAGATGCCTCTGCACTGATCACAAAAGCTGCTGAAGAAAACTACAGGTGCTGTACACTCTGACTACTACTGGTAGACAGACAGAATGGCATCCCCACCCACTGCACCCCAAGGGCAACTGGGGATTCCGCAATGTAGAACCAGGCACTAGAAAGGAAAGAGTATTGAGCTCCTGGGCACCACAGGACACCTCCTGCATAAAGCTATTCCTCTTGAGGCCAGGAAGCATAACAGAACCATCTAATAGAAAGGAAAAAACACAGAAATTATGACAAAATGAGGCAGAGGAATATGCTCCAAACAAAACTACAGTACAACACCAGAAAGAGGGCTAAATGAAATGGAGATCACCAATCTTCTTGATTAAGATTTCAAAGTAATAGTCATAAATATGCTCACTGATTTACAGAAAAGATCTCAGGGAGAACTTCAATAAAGAGAAAAGCTGAAAAAGAGCCAATCAGAGCTGAAGAATACAGTAACTGAAATGAAATATACAATGGAGGGATGAATAGTAGATTGCTGCAGATAGAGAAGATAGTCAATGAGATGAAAGTTAGAGAACAGGAAAACAACAAAACTGAGGAATAGAAAGAAAAATTAATCTCTAGTAGTGAAAGAATTATAAGAGATCCATGTGACCAATCTAAATGAAACAATATCCACTTTAATAGGAGTACCAGAAAGAGAAGAGAGAGACAATTGGATAGAAAGTCTATTTGAGGAAATAATTCTTGAAAACTTCCCCAATTTGAGGAAGGAAATAGACTTTCAGGTCATGGAAGCTCAGAGAGACCCTAACCAAAGGAACCCCAGAAGACAACATCAGGATATATAATAATTAAAATGGCAATGATCAAGGATAAGGAGAGAGTGTTGAAAGAAGCCAGAGAGAGAAAAAAGATTACATATAAAGGAAACCCCATCAGGCTATCAGCAAACTTCATCACAAAAACTTTACAGACCAGAAAGTAATTGCATGAAATATATAATGTATTATAACAGAAGGACCTCCAATAAAGAATCCTCTACTCAGAAAGATTATCATTGGACTTTGAAGCAGGGATTAAACAATTTACAGATAAACAAAGGCTCAAGGAATTGAAAACATCTAAACCAGTATTACACGATATGTTAAAGAGACTATTGTAGATGTAAATGTTTCTAAGGCTACATAGTTTTCACCAGTGAAAATAAGTCCACACTAAAGCAGTAGATCAATTAATCACCAAAGTAATAATAAGTAAAAAATTAGAAAAAAAAATGAGCAAAATCAAATGTACACAGAATCATTCAGGGGATACACAAAATGTGAAGAATATGACATTTAATATATAAAGTGTGGAGGAGGAAGAAGAAGAAAATAGAACCTTTAGATTGTGTTCAAAATAAAGTAGTCACCAATTTAATATAGACTGTTATATAAGTAAGGAAGCTATTCTTGAACCTTTGGTAACCACAAAACTAAAGTCTATAACAGATATACAAAAAAATTAGAAAAGAGAAATCCAATCAGAACACTAAAAAAAAAAGAAAAATAACAGAGAAGGGTATAAGATAGGAAAAAAAGAACAGAGAAGAGCTATAGCAATCAGAAAAAAATAACTAAAATGGTAGCACATACATACCTATCAATAATTACTTTAAATGTAAATGAATTGACATAGAGTGTTAGAACAGATAAAGAAACAAGACCCATCTATATGCTGCCTACAAGAGACTCATTACAGACTCAAAGACATACACAGACTAAAAGTGAAGGGATGGACAAAGACAGTTCCTGCAAATAATAGAAAAAAGCAGAAGTAGCACCACTTATATCAGACAAAATAGATTACAAAAGAGAGAAAGACATTACACAAAGATAAGGGTGGATCAGTCCACAAGAGAATATAACCATTATAAATATCTATGCACCCAACATAGGAGCACTTAAATATGTCAAATACTAACAGAATTATAGGGGGAAATAAATTTTAAACCTCCAATTTAAAAGAGTTTAACACACCACTCACATCAATACACAGATCAACCAGACAGAAAACAAATAAGGAAACAGAGTCACTGAGCAATACATTAGATCATATGGACATATCAGATATCTACAGAACATTCCATTCAAAAGCAGCAGGATATACATTTTTCTCAAGTGTGCATGGAACATTCTCCAGAGTAGATCACATACTAGGACACAAAAAGAGCCTCAACAAATTCAAAAAGATTGAAATTGTGTCAAGTAACTTCTCAGACCACAATGGTATGAAGCTAGAAATAAATTACATAATGAAAATGAAAAGACTTACAAACACATGTTACTTAAATAATCAATGTAACAATGAACAAAATAAAACAGAAATCAAGCAATACATGGAGAAAAATGAAAGAAAAATTCAACAGTCCAAAATCTATGGGATGCTGCAAAGGCAGTTCTAAGAGTAAAATCCATAGAAATATAAGCCTACCCCAAGAACAATCCTAAATAAACAGTCTAAACTCACAGCTAAAGAAACTAGAAAAGGAAGAACAAATAAAACTCAAATTTAGTAGAAGGAGGGATGTAATAAAGATGAAAGCAGAAATAAATAAAATAGAGAATAAATCAATAGAAAAAAATGAATGAAACCAGGAACAGTTTCTATGAGAAAATAAAGAAAATAGATAAACCTGTAGTGGACTTATCAAGAAAAAGTACACACATAAACAAAATCAGAAATGAAGAAGGAATAGTTACAACAGATACCACAGAAATACAAAGAATTATTAGAGAATACTAGGAAAGATTATATACCACAATGTTGGACAACCTAGAAAAAATGGACAACTTCCTAGAAAAATATGACCTTCCAAGACTGACCCAAGAAGAAACAGAAAATCTGAACAGACAAATCACCAGCAAAGAAATTGAATTGGTAATTTAAAAACTCCCAAAAAACAAAACACATGACAAGATGGCTTCATGAATGAATTCTACTAAACATTTAAAGAGGACCTAATATCTATCCTTCTTAAAGTATTACAAAAAGTAGAAGAGAAGAGAATATTTGCAAATTCATTTATGAGCCCAGCATCACTCTACTATCAAAACCAGACAAAGACACCACAAAAAAAGAAAATTAAAGACCAATATCCCTGATGAACACAGATGCAAAAATCCACAAAAAAGTATTAGCAAACCAAATTCAAAAATACATAAAAAAGATTACCCATCATGACCAAGTGGGCTTTATTCCAGGGATGCAAGGATGGTAAATATTTGTAAATCAAACATCATATACCACTTTAACATAAAGAAGTGTAAAAACCACATGATTACCTCAATGCTGAAAATGCATTTGACAAAATTCAATAACCATTCATGATAAAAACTCTCAACAAAATGGATATAGAGGGTACATACCTCAATATAATAAAGACCATATATAACAAACTTACAGCCAACATCATACTTAATATTGAAAAGCTGAAAGCATTTCCTTTCAGATCAGGACAAGACAAGAATGTCTATTCTCACCACTTTTATTCAATATAGTACTGAAGGTCCAGGCCACATCAAACAGACAAAACAAAGAGATAAAAGGCATCCAAAATGGTAAGGAAGAAGTTATACTGTCACTGCTTGCAGCTAACATAATATACACAGGAAACCCTAAAGACTTCACCAAAGAAACTATCAGAACTAATAACTGGATTCAGCAAAGCTGCAGGATAAAAAATTAATACAGAGAAATCTATCACATTCCTATATACTAACAATGAACTAGCAGAAAGAGAAATCAGGAAAACAGTTCCATTTACAGCTGCATCAAAAATAAAATATGTAGGAATAAACGTAACAAAGGAAATGAAAGACCTATGCCCTGAAAACTACAAGAAACAAATAAGAGAAATTAAAGAAGGCACCAAAAAATGGAAATCTATCTCATGCTCATGGATAGGATAAATTAATATCATCAAAATGGCCATCCTGCCTAAAGTAATCTACAGATTCAATGCAATCCCTATTAAAACACCAACGGCATTCTTCAACAAACTACAACAAATACTTCTAAAATACATATGGAACCACAAAAGACCCCAAATAGCCAAAGCAATCCTGAGAAGGAAGAATAAAGCAGGGGTATTATGCTTTCCAACTTCAAGCTCTACTACAAAGCCACAGTAATCAAGACAATTTGATACTGGCACAAGAACAGACCTATAGATCAATGGACAGAATAGAAAGCCCAAATATAAACCCAAGCATAAATGGTCAATTAATATACAAAAAAGGAGCCATGGATATACAATGGGGAAAGGACAGACTCCAATAACTGGTGTTGGGAAAACTGGACAGCTACATGTAAAAGAATGAAACAGGATTATTGTCTAACCCCATACACAAAGGTAAACTCTAAATGGATTGAAGACCTGAATATAAGTCATGAAATCATAAAACTTTTAGAAAAAAACATGGGCAAAAATCTCTTGAACATAAGTATGAGCAACTTTTTCCTGGACACATCTCTTTGGGCAAGGGAAACATAATAAAATTGAGCAAGTGGGACAACATTAAGCTAAAAAGCTTCTGTATATCAAAGAACACCATCAGCAGAACAAAAAGGAACCCTACAGTTTTGGAGAATATATTCATAAATGACTCATCTGATAAGGGTTAAAATCCAACATATATAAAGAACTCTTATGCCTCAACACCCAAAAAACAAATAGTGTGACTGAAAAATGGATGGAGGACTTGAATAGACATTTCTTCAAAGAAGAAATTCAGATGGCCAACAGGCACATGAAAAGATGTTCCACATCGCTAATCATCAAGGAAATGCAAATCAAAACCACAATGAGATTATCACCTCACACCGGTTAGAATGGCCATTATCCAAAATACAAGAAATTGGCAAGGATGCAGAGAAACGGAGACCCTCCTACACTGTTGGTGGGAATGTCAATTAGTGCAAAGGCTGTGGGAAGCAGTATGGAGTTTCCTTAAAAACTAAAAATAGAAATACCATTCGACCCAGTAATTCCACTCCTAGGAATTTACCCCCCCAAAAAACAAAATTCATGATTCAAAAAGATATATGTACTCCTATGTTTATCACTGCACTATTTGTAATAAGCCAAGATAAGGAAACAACCTCTGTCCGTCAATAGATGAATGAATAAAGATGATGTGGTACCATTTGCAACACATGGATGGATCTAGAGGGTATTATGCTCAATGAAATAAGTCAGGTGAGAAAGACAAATACCATATGAGTTCACTTATTTGTGGAGTATAAATAGTGCAAAACAGAAGGTACAAAACAGCAGTAGACTCAAAGACAATGAGAAATGACTAATGGTTATCAAGGGAGGGTGCTAGAAGGAGATAGGATGAGGGGGATAAAGGAGCACAATAGTTCACAGCCAGAATATAGTTAGCCAGGAGACAGTAGTACAACAGGAAGAATATAGTCAGTGATTCTGTAACATATTTGTATATTGATAGATAGTAACTGCACTATAGGGAGTGAGAATTTAATAATGTGGGTAAATGTTGAACCACTCTGCTGCACATTTGAAACCAATATAAGATTGTATATCAACTATACCTCAGTTAAAAAATGAATTCAGGATTTGGGTAGACCAACACAATGTGAAGGTCCAGAAAGAAACAAATATATTACTACAGACAAGCTAATAATTTTAAACCTCTTCAAACTAATATTTATTAAAAATATGTTTAGTGGGTAAATAGAAGAGCCGCCAAGTTCCTTTTAGGGAATAGGTAGAGAGGGAAGACTTCTGTTAGTAGCACCTAGAGTCAGAGTAGTATAATTTTATCCAGAGCAATTCAGTTACAGATCAAACTTGAACCCCAACTCATCAAAATAAAACTTAGTATTATATTTGACATAATCAGACTCACCTTACTAGAAGACAGTTTAGCTACACTCTATTCTTACATAAGTAAATTTGTTATCTCCAACTCATGCAAAATCAAGAATACCTTTCAAACCTGAATAAAACTCTTTCCAAATAAACTTTTCCTACCCTGACTATGTCGTGTAGACATTCTATTCCAGTATACTGTGCAGTATCAGCAGCCTTGGTATGCTGGCCCACCAGGAACCAACATTAATGACAACCTTATTATTGAGTCTTTGTGTTCGAGAAGGTGCCCTGTATTTATTTTATTTTTCAGACATTCTTGCACATTGCCTTATAACTTGTGTATAGTTGATAAAAGTGCAAACACAAACAACTTATTTTGGAAAGAAAGGAAGTGATTCAATAAATGCAAACCTTGCTTTTCCAAAGTGAACCATATTAACCAGAAAACAGAGTTTATGACAGTATTTAGCAACTTGCCCAGAATTTAGTGAAAAGATTCTCAGGAACAATTATTTTAACTGTATAGATTTAGGAAAGTGAGAGCAATTAAACAATAAATAAAAACTCTTAGAAATGAATTATTCACCAGGTCTTTGCAAGTAGATGATAAATATTATCTTTCTAGCTAACAGAATGGTTTGTATAAAAAAATGAACTCTATTTCAGGATTTGTATAATTTAGTAGAGCTTTCTTGTAGAACTTCACAATTTATACATTTTAATCTTAACTATTTGATTTATGTTTAGTGATATATCATTAACCTTACAAAGATTAACCACTTATTTAATTTAAAAAAGCATTTTTAAAATTAGTTATTTTCAAATCTCTGACATTTGGAAAGTAATGGATGAGCTTCCTCAGGTCTTCATGAAGAACTTGTTCTCAGAGTCTCCTTACACATAAAGAATGTTTTTAAGCAGCTGGCTATACCTTGTCATACTTTAACACACTGTATTTAAGTTTACTTTATATCATTTAGTTAAATTGGTCTGACCTTAAATGTATTGACAAACAGAATTATAAAAACCACTTAGTGATTAGGAGTCATAATTTCCACATAGATGTTAGCTGTCCATATAATCAAAGAACTAAATAGATATTTCATTCAATAATGAAGTCTACTACTGTACTTAAAACTGATTCAGTTTGGCAGGAGTTGAGGTTGAGCATACACATTCACACAGATAGTTATAGGAGGGCATCTACATCATAAAATCAAGTTGGCTTGATTTGCTAGATTTTGGAGTAGAATTTCAATTCCTAAATTATAGTTCATAAAAATATCTGGTATATACACAAGCAAACAAACAAAAATAAGCAAAGAATCAAACAATGCAAAAAGACATAAGGATATTAGTGAAAATATGTGACAATATGCATTGATTTAAAAACTTGGATTTTAAAATTAAGAGATGAAAAATGTCATGACAGAGATGTCATTTTGGCTTACTAACCATTTATGTACTATTTTTGGAGAATTAAACTAATATCATTTAGTAACACCAGTAAAAAATCACTAACACACTTCAGCATGACATAAATTCTCCACAATCTGATGTTTGTCTAATACCCTGATCAAATATTGAATAAACTTACTGTTTTAAAACAGATGTCTACAAGGGACATGACAGTCTGTTTTTAATATAGTATCTCTGCAAAGAGGAACTTTTACCAATCTGCTTTGAAATGTGTACTAATTGCATGTATGTATTAATACTGATTCTCATACTAAACATTCCTTGAAAACAAAGACTGTTACTCTCTCTGAAGGCTCCAAATTCAACTCCTAGTGCAGTATTTGGAAAATGATGGACACTCCATAAACAGGACTTGAAAGATGCATGAAACTGCTGTTCAGTAAAGAATTTTCTGGTCTTTGGTGATTGCTTAGGATATTGCTTAGTACATATGTTTGACTATGAGAAGCTGAAACTGAACAAAATTGGCTCTTTCCAGCAAATAGTGTACTTTTCTCACTTATTTAGAATTGGGTTGCCCAGCACAATAAAATGATTCTACCATCCCATTAGGGATCCAGGCTCCTTCAATTTTATACTTGGCATGTTTAGTTTGTAGCATTTTCCCTCAAACTTTCAAGAGAGCTAGGACACCACTAGCCAGCAAGCTTATACCACAGGCAGGGAAAAGATAAGAATTATTAGAAAAAAGGAAACAGGAACAAGTCTGTAAGACTGATTCCTTAAATAATAATAATAATAACAATTAACTTGCAGCGACAAACAGGAGCTCTTCCTTACATCTCATTGACCACTGTGTCATATGGCCTGTTTCTAGTTGCAAGCCAGTCTGGGAATGTGATTTTTTTTCTAGTAGGACAAAAAATCAATATTTATTATTTAACTAAAACTGCCTTCCATACTCTCCCTCTCTGGCTACTAAAATGATGTGTATCCTTCCCATAAATTGAACACATCCCTGTCTTACTCCTACAGGGAACTTCTTCCAAAGTTTGTAAATTTACCGCATCCACTCAGATGTTTTTTTTTAGATTCCACTGCGGACCATCATGATTTTCTTACTTCTTCAACACATATAAAATATAATGGTGATGAAGAAAAAGGAGAATTGCAATAAAGATTCTAAAAAGGAAAAGGAGAGTACAGAGATAGCAAAATCTCAGTTCAAGTGACCATCAAATCCTGCTCTACAGGAACGATCACGCCTCCACCCCTGGTAGAGGAATCAGATCCTTGACTGGCCAATCTGTTCCTTATCCTGTTCTCCTGGGAAATTTTTCTTGTCCTTCTCTTCCACAGCTCCTGGATTTGTCCTCTGAGACAATCCTTGTCACATATTTTTCTACATGGTCACACCTAAAGTACACCTTGAACTTATGATGCCTTTGCTAGGACCAGGGCAGTTTTTCAGATCATTTTTGTTTATTTACATTGATCTCAGTGTCCTAGAGATTTCCCTAAGCACTTAAAGTTCACAAATTATTACTAGACAATTTTTAAGTTTTCTTTAGCAATGCAATTTCCTCAGAAACATAGGAAATGTCCTGCCCATTTACTTCCTGACATTTTCTTTGATTAGGAACCATAAAAGATTCTGTCTAGGTAATAAATTTGTTTCCTTCTATACACCTCACTAGTCCTTAAGTAAACAGGCACTCTCTTGAAATAATTCAAAATGATAACATCTAACTGGGAGGCACCTTCTTTAATCTGATTTTGAATGTAATGTCCAATTTAAGCAGAAAAATTTTATTAGAAAGTGCTTGAAATCATAACTTTTTCCCACATTAAGACTATGCAGCTTCATGAAACTTTTATTTGGTATACTGGAGCAAAGTTTTCTGAACCATGAAAATTTACAACATTGGGAATTGCACTGAATTTATATTATATGTCACAGCTTAGGTATTTGTTTCCTTATCAAAGTGGTCTTCCCATCCTTCTCCGGTTTCAAAGGAACTTGCTCATATAATGCTGTTTTCCCTTTCAAGGGGGACCTGAATGAAGGCAATAAAATAAATAAGAAAGCAAATCTGAATACTTTTCTGTTTATCCCAATACTATAGCTCAGTCAGAACGTAATCTCTTGTTCAATGATGAGTATGTGTAAATTTGCCTGCAGTGTTTGACAAGTCTGCATGTGCATCAAAAAGGTCATCAGCATTTGAGATTTTAATATCAAGGTTTGCAAATGCCTATAGCCTGATTGATCTCTTCCAGACTGCCAATTCCATATGTTAAATTATGTTACTTCCCCTGACACAATTCTGGGTAACTAATTCTCTGGCAATTATGAATGTATTTAAATGCCAAAAAACAGAACAGACCAAAAAAAAAAAAAAGAGTGGTTTAATTATTTAAATATTTATTTGCTTGTTTATGACCTAATATGAAGTCAAGTGCTAGCTGTAGAGGTGACATGGTGACTCCATTTTTAAGCCAGGATCCCTGGATCTTACTTGCTCTCTCTATCTCCCATATTAACATGTGGTTTCCCCCACCCCACCCAATGTGCTTTTAAGATATCAGCATGGCTGACTTCATATTCTTGAGACTGGTGTAGTAACACAAGGTCTTACTCTCAGAAAGCATTCTGCTCTTGGTTTTAATATCTGCTGAAAAACCTCAATAATTTTCTCTCTGAACTTGCATTTTATGAAGTCCATGAGAGAATAAACAATGCATGAATGAGCCGGTGTGATATGCAAGGTAGAAGTGTGTACACACATGAGCTCAGACCTACAGCCAGAAAGAGTTACAGGCAACTTGTATACCAAATAATTTATATGGCCACCTGGTGGCCAAAAGGTTCACTAAATGTCACAGGGAATAACAAAATGTCATCGCATAAATTCAAAATTAAATTAAGATTTTCAAAAAAGTAATTTGAAAGATTTAAATATTTTTAGAAAAAAACTTCCACAAGACTTTTAAGCTCTAGATGCACTAAAGCTAATACTTTGGGATAATTTTTCAGAACTGTATCACAAAGTTTTCACATCCTCTGAAATACAAGTAACAATGCAGTAACAATGGCTTTAGCAGGAATATCTTTCTGTAAATTAAGATTATTAAAAATTATTTATGATCATGCATTTGCCAAGAGAAACTGGTGTCACTTTCAACTATACTACTTAAAGATAAAGTCACTAACAGTATGTATTTTGGTGACATGAAATGAATAGGTTTTGCAGAAATTGACCAAGAAAAATCTTGTGATCAATCAAATAACACATTAATAAATTATTATTTATTGTGTTATATGACTTGATGGATGAAAATATTTTATGCTATTTGTGATATTACTTCTCTGCTACTATGTTATTACTCATATACTATGTAGTATTACCCAGGAAATGTACTGGATTTATCTACACATTTTATCCCTGATTTTTTAACAGGGGCCCTGCATTTTCATTTGCAACAGGTCCCTCTAATTATGTAGCTGGTCTTGGATATCAGCTATCACTAGAGGCAGTATATCTGCACAGCAGCCTGGAAAAATTAGAAAGGTAGAAAAAGTTTAAAGGAAAAAAAAGGGAAAGGAATATGGGAGCACAACTGTCTCTCTTAAAAATACTATTTTTTCCCTCACCCAGTGATTCTTACATCTTATAGGCCATAATTACACTACATATTTTCATAATTTTTTTTGAGAAGGCATCCCTCATATTTACTGACCAAATGGTTATTAACAACAATAAAATTCTGTATAGGGGACTCAATGCTCAATCATTAATCAACCCTAAGCCTAATTCTCAACAGTCTCTAATCTTCTGAAGCATAACGAACAAGTTCTAACATGGTGAACAAGTTCTTACATAGTGAAGAAGTTCTTACATGGTGAACAGTGCAAGGGCAGTCATATCAAAGAAACTTTCAGTTTTGATCACGCATCATGAACTATAAACAATCAAGTCAGACGTGATTATTCATTTGATTTTTATACTTGATTTATATGTGAATCCCACATTTCTCCCTTATTATTATTTTTTAAATAAAATGCTGAAGTGGTAGGTAGATGCAAGATAAAGGTAGAAAACATAATTTAGTGCTGTAAGAGGGCAAATGTAGATGATCGGTCTGTGCCTACAGACTAAGTATTAATACATGCTAGACAAGGGCAACAAAACATCCACGGATGCAGAAGAAATCTCTCAAAACAGAGGGGGTGAGGTTCTAAGCCTCACCTCTGTTGAACCCCAATTTCTCACCTGATGACCCCCCTACAACTGTACCTGTCTTAGGTTGTTCCTCCCTTGAGGAATCTTACCCATCAATGGCTAACCAGTCATCTTCTGGGGCCATACAGGGAAATGTAAAGTTGGTAACTGAGAGAGAAGTCATATTATTTGAAAAGGTTAGCTTTTTACTTCTTTGCAGATTTATGCCCTGTGGCTTCTATGCCCAGCATTTGTCTTGAGGTTTCTTTACCACTTGGAAGAATTATGATACTTGGTAATTTTCTATATGAGGCACAAATTCTACCAAAGGGTTGTAATTAGGAAGGAAGAAGAAAAGCTATAGAAGTAGCAGACAGAAGAAAACATGGGAAGATTGATTATTTCTTTCACATATCTTCTTGTAGTGTAACATAAGCATGTATAGGTTTTAACAAACTACTAATTAAATTGCATACACATATGAACAGAATTGGAATACAGCTACATAACAAAAGCAGACCTACAATTACCAGCCATATCCACTGAAACCAAGAAAACCAGTTAGATACCCTAGGCATTTGTGAAAACTGATCAATGATATGATGGATATTGTCTAACTGAATTTGAATAGTTTGAGAAAAGTCAGACAAATTAAAACAACACATTCCTGGGAACTGTTCACATCCCATATATTCCTTTAACAGTAGATAGTCTATAGTTGCAAGATTTTGGAGCGCTGCAACTTGCACTTCTCCTAATTCTTGGTTGAGTTCCGACAGTATAGATCCAGTCAAATTTGTTGTTTTACTGTATGCACAGGCCAGCTTAGATATCTCCTTCTTCATTCCAATTGCAAGTCCAGGAACTGGTGGGATGAATGCAGCTACAACTGCAACAGCACCAGGATCTTTGTTGAAGTTTTTTGATGATCATCTTCTGGAATGACTCTTCTAGAGGATGTTGATGTTGGAAGTTCTTCTTCATATAGTATCTTAATTCATTTCCTGGGTAGCCAAATTAGGCTTTGATCCTCTGTATAAACACAAACAAACCTTTTGCCCACACTTTGATATGACCTTTATACCATTGTGAAGAACCTATTGGAGATCACCAAACAGGAACTGCTTTTTTTTTTTAAGAGAAAGGAATATTATCAGAAAAATGTACTTCCATAGCTGATCATCTGACACCCTTTAAAAGATCAAAATTAAGAATATGTAAAGAATGCATTAATCGTTGATTTGCAGTTAGTTTTATCCTATCAGGGAGTAATCCCCCTTTTCTTTCTCTTTTTTTTTTGTTATCATTAAGCTAAAATTACATGAAGAATATTATGTTTACTAGGCTCTCCCAGACACCAACTAACCCCCACAAACCCCATTACACTCACTGTCCATCAGCATAGCAAAATGTTGTAGAATCACTACTTGTCTTCTCTGTGTTGCACAGCCCTCCCCTTTCTCCCACCCCCCACATTATGCATGCTAATCATAATACACCCTTTCTCCTTCCCCCCCTTATCCCTCCCTACCCACTCATCCTCTCCAGTCCCTTTCCCTTCAGTACCTGTTAGTCCATTCTTGGGTTCTGTGATTCTGCTGCTGGTTTGTTTCTTCAGTTTTTCCTTTGTTCTTATACTCCACAGATGAGTGAAATCATTTGGTATTTGTCTTTCTCCGCTTGGCTTATTTCACTGAGCATAATACCCTCTAGCTCCATCCATGTTGTTGCAAATGGTAGGATTTGTTTTCTTCTTATGGCTGAGTAATATTCCATTGTGTATATGTACCACATATTCTTTATCCATTCATCTACTGATGGACACTTAGGTTGCTTCCAATTCTTGGCTATTGTAAACAGTGCAGCAATAAACATAGAGGTGCATCTGTCTTTTTCAAACTGGAGTGCTACATTCTTAGGGTAAATTCCTAGGAGTGGAAATCCTGGGTGAAATGGTAAGTCATTTTGAGCATTTTGAGGAACCTCCATACTGCTTTCCACAATGGTTGAACTAATTTACATTCCCACCAGCAGCGTAGGAGGGTTCCCCTTTTTCCACAACCTCGCCAAGATTTGTTGTTGTTTGTCTTTTGGATGGTAGCCATCCTTACTGGTATGAGGGGATATCTCATTGTGGTTTTAATTTGCATTTCTCTGATAACTAGCGATGTGGAGCATCTTTTCATGTGTCTGTTGGCCATCTGAATTTCTTTTTTGGAGAACTGTCTGTTCAGTACCTCAGCCCATTTTTTAATTGGATTATGTGTTTTTTGTTTGTTGAGGTGGGTGAGCTCTTTATATACTTTTGATGTCAAGCCTTTATCATATCTGTCATTTACAAACATATTCTCCCATACTGTAGGGTACCTTTTTGTTCTATTGATGGTGTCTTTTGCTGTACAGAAGCTTTTCAGCTTGATATAGTCCCACTTGTTCATTTTTGCTTTTGTTTACCTTGCCTGGGGAGATATGTTCAAGAAGAGGTCACTCTTGTCCACATCCAAGAGATTTTTGCCTATGTTTTTTTCTAAGAGTTTTATGGTTTCATGACTTATATTCAGGTCTTTGATCCATTTCGAATTTACTATTGTGTATGGGTTTAGACAATGGTCCAGTTTCATTCTCTTACATGTAGCTGTCCAGTTTTGCCAGCACCATCTGTTAAAGAGATTGTCATTTCCCCATTGTATGTCCATGGCTCCTTTATCAAATATTAATTGACCATGTATGTTTGGGTTAATGTCTGTAGTCTCTAATCTGTTCCACTGGTCCATGGCTCTGTTCTTGTGCCAGTACCAAATTGTCTTGATTACTGTGGTTTTGTAGTAGAGCTTGAAGTTGGGAAGTGAGATCCCCCTACTTTATTCTTCTTTCTCAGGATTGTTTTGGCTATTCGGGGTCTTTGGTGTTTCCATATGAATTTTTGAACTATTTGTTCCAGTTCATTGAAGAATGTTGCTGGTAATTTGATAGGGATTGCATCAAATCTGTATACTGCTTTGGGCAGGATGGACATTTTGACGATATTAATTCTTCCTAGCCACGAGCATGGGATGAGTTTCCATTTGTTAGTGTCCCCTTTAATTTCTCTTACGAGTGACTTGTAGTTTTCAGAGTATAGGTCATTCACTTCTTTGGTTAGATTTATTCCTAGGTATTTTATTCTTTTTGATGCAATTGTGAATGGAATTGTTTTCCTGATTTCTCTTTCTATTGGTTCATTGTTAGTGTCCAGGAAAGCCACGTATTTCTGTGTGTTAATTTTGTATCCTGCAACTTTGCTGTATTCCGATTTCAGTTCTAGTAGTTTTGTAGTGGAGTCTTTAGGGTTTTTTATGTACAATATCATGTCATCTGCAAATAGAGACAGTTTAACTTTTTCTTTACCAATCTGGATTCCTTGTATTTCTTTGTTTCATCTAATTGCCATGGCTAGGACCTCCAGTACTATGTTAAATATCAGTGGGGAGAGTGGGAATCCCTGTCTAGTTCCTGATCTCAGAGGAAAAGCTTTCAGCTTCTCGCTGTTCAGTATGAAGTTGGCTGTGTGTTTATCATATATGGCCTTTATTATGTTGAGATACTTGCCCTCTATTCCCATTTTGCTTAGAGTTTTTATCACGAATGGATGTTGAATTTTGTAGAATGCTTTTTCATCATCTATGGAGATGATCATGTGGTTTTTGTCCTTCTTTTTGTTGATGTGGGGGATGATGCTGATGGATTTTCGAAAGTTGTACCATCCTTGCATCCCTGGGATGAATCCCACTTGATCATGGTGTATGATACTTTTGATATATTTTTTAATTCGGTTTGCTAATATTTTATTATTTTTGCATCTACATTCATCAGAGATACTGGTCTCTAATTTTCTTTTTTGGTGGGGTCTTTGCCTGGTTTTGGTATTAGGGTGATGTTGGCTTCATAGAATGAGTTTGAGAGTTTTCTCTCCTCTTCTAGTTTTTGGAAAACTTTAAGAAGAGTGGGTATTATGTCTTCTCTGTATGTCTGATAAAATTCCGAGGTAAATCCATCTTGCCCGGGGGTTTTGTTCTTGTGTAGTTTTTTGATTACCATTTCAATTTCTTTGCTCGTAATTGGTTTGTTTAACTTTTGTGTTTCTTCCTTGGTCAGTCCTGGAAGGTTGTATTTTTCTAGGAAGTTGTCCATTTCTTCTAGGTTTACCAGCTTGTTAGCATGTAGGTTTTCATAGTAGTCTTTAATAATTCTTTGTATTTCTGTGGAGCCTGTCATGATTTTTCCATTCTCATTTCTGATTCTGTTGATGTGTGTTGATTCTCTTTTTCTCTTAATAAGTTTGGCTAGAGTCTTATCTATTTTGTTTATTTTCTCAAAGAACCAGCTCTTGGTTTCATTGATTTTTTCTATTGTTTTATGCTTCTCAATTTTGTTTATTTCTTCTCTGATCTTTATTATGTCCCGCCTTCTGCTGATTTTAGGCCTCATTTGTTCTTCTTTTTCCAGTTTCGATAATTGTGATGTTAGATTACTCTTTTGGGATTGTTCTTCCTTCTCTATGTGCTTGGATCGCTATATACTTTCCTCTTAGGACTGATTTTGCTGCGTCCCGCAGAAGTTGGGGCTTTGTGTTGTTGTTGTCATATGTTTCCATATATTCCTTGATCTCTATTTTACTTTGTTCATTGATCCATTGATTATTTAGGGGCATGTTGTTAGCCTCCATGTGTTTGTGAGCCTTTCTGTTTTCTTAGTAAAATTTATTTCTAGTTTTATACCTTTGTGGTCTGAAAAGTTGGTTGACAGAATTTCAATCTTATGGAATTTACTGAGGCTCTTTTTGTGACCTAGCATGTGGTCTATTCTGGAGAATGTTCCATGTGCACTTGAGAAGAATGTATATCCTGTTGCTTTTGGATGTATAGTTCTATAGATGTCTATTAGGTCCATCTGTTCTAGCGTGTTGTTCAGTGCCTCCGTGTCCTTACTTATTTTCTTTCCAGTGTATCTATCCTTTGGGGTGAGTGGCATGTTGAAGTCTCCTAAAATGAATGCATTGCATTCTATTTCTCCCTTTAGTTCTGTTAGTATTTGTTTCACATATGCTGGTGCTCCTGTGTTGGGTGCATATATATTTAGAATGGTTATATCCTCTTGTTGGACTGAGCCCTTTATCATTATGTTATGTCCTTCTTTATCTCTTGTTACTTTCTTTGTTTTTAAGTCTATTTTGTCTGATACTAGTACTGCAACCCCTGCTTTCTTCTCTGTGTTCTTTGCCTGAAATGTGTTTTTCCATCCCTTGACTTTTATTCTGTGCATGTCTTTGGGTTTGAGGTGAGTTTCTTGTAAGCAGCATATAGATGGGTCTTGCTTTTTTATCCATTCTATCCTTTACTCTGTGTCTTTTGATTGGTGCATTCAGTCCATTTACATTTAGGGTGACTATTGAAAGGTACGTACTTATTGCCATTGCAGGCTTTAGATTCATGGTTACCAAAGGTTCAAGGTTAGCTTTTTTGTATCTTACTGCCTAACTTAGCTCGTTTATTGAGGTGTTGTATACACTGTCTGGAGATTCTTTTCTTCTCTCCCTTCTTATTCCTCCTCCTCCTTCTCCATTCTTTGTATGTTGGTCGTTTTATTCTGTGCTCTTTCATGTTTCGTGTTTTTAGTGGGTAGTTGATTTTATTTTTTGCTTTTTTTTAGTATTTGGTTAGTCTGCTTTCTTTGCTGTGATTTTATTTTCTGTGGTGACATCTGTGTAGTCTTAGGAATGTTCCCGTCTAGAACAGTCCCTCCAGAATACCCTGTAGAGGTGGTTTGTGGGAGGCAAATTCCCTCAACTTTTGCTTGTCTGGGAATTATTTAATCCCTCCTTCATATTTAAATGATAATCATTGTGGATACAGTATCCTTGGTTCAAGGCCCTTCTGTTTCATTGCATTAAATATATCATGCCATTCTCTTCTGACCTGTAAGGTTTCTGTTGAGAAGTCTGATGATAGCCTGATGGGTTTTCCTTTATAGGTGAGCTTTTTCTCTGTAGCTGCCT
Source organism: Manis pentadactyla (assembly GCF_030020395.1). NCBI lineage: Eukaryota > Metazoa > Chordata > Mammalia > Pholidota > Manidae > Manis > Manis pentadactyla. Next base: position 78,488,241 of record NC_080026.1, read on the forward strand.
TTAAAACTCTTTCCTTGTCCTTGATATTTGCCATTTTAATTATTATGTGTCTTGGTGTTGTCCTCCTTGGGTCTTTTATGTTGGGAGTTCTGTGTATTTCCGTGGTCTGTTCGATTAGTTCCTCCCCCAGTTTGGGGAAATTTTCAGCAATTATTTCTTCAAAGATACTTTCTATCCCTTTTTCTCTCTCTTCTTCTTCTCATACCCCTATAATGTGGAAATTGTTCCTTTAGGATGGGTCACACTGTTCTCTTAATATTGTTTCATTCCTGGAGATTGTTTTTTCTCTCTCTGTGTCAGCTTCTATGCATTCCTGTTCTCTAGTTTCTATTCCATCAATGGCTTCTTGCATCTTATCCATTCTGCTTATAAATCCTTCCAGAGTTTGTTTCACTTCTGTAATATCCTTCCGGACTTCATCTTTTAGCTCTTGTATATTTCTCTGCATCTCTGTCAGCATGTTTATGATTTTTATTTTGAATTCTTTTTCAGGAAGACTGGTTAGGTCTGTCTCCTTCTCAGGTGTTGTCTCTGTAATCTTTGTCTGCCTCATATTTTGCCTTTTCATGGCGATAGGAATAGTTTGCAGAGCTGGCCCGAGTGACAGCTGGAAGAACTTCCCTTCTTGTTGGTTTATGGCCTTCCTCTCCTGGGAGAACAGCGACCTCTAGTGGCTTGTGCTGGGAAGTTGTGCTCAGACAGGGCTTCTGATTCTTGCCCAGCCGGTATGGAGTTTTCTCGCTGTTGCTGTGGGCGTGGCCTGCCTCAGGCTGCTACTCCAATATGGTGGAGCCGCATTGGAGGGGCAATGGCCGGGAGGCTGTTTATCTCCGTGAGGGGCCTCTGAGCAGCCCTGCTATCTAGGGGTTTAGGGTGTGCAGAGTTCCCTGCCACTGGACTAAGTGTCCCAGGACACTTTCGTCCGGCTGTGGGTTCCCTGTCCCTTTAAGATTTCCAAAAAGCACTTGCTTTTCTTTGTCCCTGGGGTGCCGGCTGCAGGGACCAGCTCACAGGTCTTACTGTCCTATTTCCCTAGTATCCAGGACCCCACGCATGCACTGTGTCTGTGCTCTGGTGCAGATGGCTAGGGCTGGCTATTTAGCAGTCCTGTGCTCCCTCTCCCTCCCTGCTCCAACTCCTCTCCTCCTGCCTGGAGCTGGGGTGTGGGGCACTTGGGTCCCGCTGGGCCAGAGCTTTTATCTTACCCCCTTCGCAAGGCGCTGAGTTCTCGCTGGTGTGGATGTGGTCTGGATGTTCTTCTGTGTCTTCTGATCTCTCTTTTAGGAAGAGTTGTCTTTGTTGTATTTTCAAAAATATATGTAGTTTGGGAGGAGATTTCCACTGCTCTACTCACACCGCCATCTTGGCTCCACCCCCATATTTTCATAATTTTAAGTAAATTTTGGAAGTACAGCATTTTAACTGAGCACATTGTCACCCTGAAGAAATCCTCTGCAGGGTTCTCTTTGTAAGGAAGAAAGTGTAAATGAATATTGAGCTATATCCATTGGGTATTTTAAACTTTGTCACTATTTAGAATGTACCTATGTTTCTCCACTTCATGTCCAATACCCTTTTTTACTAAGAAATATTTGTAATGCCTCCTTTATTTTTCTGAAATAAAATTCTGAAAGAGTTGCATTTGTTACTCATAAAACTTAAATATAAGTCAATATGATAGGCAAAATTAACTCTGAGTTAAAGGATTCTAAGAAGAAATAAAGGAATATAACTACAATAAAATATTATGTACTCTATTTATATTACAGTTAACAATAAATTAGTTATTCCTGTATGCCAAATTGAACTCAAAGCAATAGTTATATATGCCAATTCATAAAGTGAGATGCACTCTGTAGGCAAGTAAATATGACAGGCAGTATTGTCATTAGTTGTGATCTTCTACAATTGAGGGGGGGATCTCTTAGCATTAAAACAAAATAAACTGTGATTTCTCTTTATTCACATTGAAGTCTTATTCTTGAAAAAGTTAGTATATATTAAAGCAATGTAAATTAAAGAGTAGTATCTATATTCACATAAATAGAAACTCTGTGACTTGGATATCCTGGGGGAATACTGAAATTTGCTTAGTTCTCTGAGCATTTTCTTCCTTGAACAGAAATAAAGGATACTGTGCAAGATGTCTAACATCCTTGGTACCTACACTCTAAATATTAGTAACACTTCACAATCTATGTGATGGGTATAAAATCTCAAGAAAGTCCCCCTAGAGAAGATAAACCATTGCAAGAATAAATACTGATGTACATGTTTCTTTTTTTTTTTTTTTTCAGAAAACGTATGTATCTTTAAAACTTGATTATTCTGTTTTATTATAGACCATCCCTACAGCCTCACCAGTGTCTACTTCTTCCTTGGTAAACTTTCTTCCCAGTCCCACAAACACGTGCAGATCTTCAAATGCATTAAAACATTTCACTCCTCCGTATCTTCATTCACACTTCATCTGTTGCACAGCTATCCTATCCTTTCCATAATTCCTACTCCTTTATGAAATTTAGAGCAAAGATTTTCCTTAGTCATAGTCTTTTCATGATTGGGCTTTTTCCATTGCTAGTAACAATTATATCTTTCTACCCAAACTTTCCCACAATGCCACCTTGGCAGTTTCTTGTCCTTTTTGAACTTGAATTTCTTAGCTTGTAGATTAAGGCCTACATTAAATAATGTATACACATTATATGGCTATTATAATCACTCAGTGAGACAATGCATGAGATGTGTTTAGCACTGTACTTATTTCATTGGAAGTTCTTAGTAAATGTTTATTATAATAATTATTAGAACTTATGTGGTTAGTATATTAAAGCTTTCCTTTTTCAATATAACAGTCTTCCTATAGTAGTTATATGACTCTTTCAAGGCTCAAAATTCTCATCCAGCACTTTTATTAGTTGTATAGTATATAATACTAACTCAATAATTATTTTTGAGGAAATAAATATATATATTAATCATTCACAATGCATCTGCATGTAGGAGGTGTGGATGTTATTTTAGAAAGGCTCTCTTTTCTTGAATTAATTTTTCTATAGCATTTGAATGTTCTGAGTTAAAATTAAACTTAAATTAATATTATCCATTAGTCAGACTGATATTAAAAATAAGTCTTTATCAGACTAGATAGGCCTTAAATAAGACACTTGACATAACTGAAAAATTTTCAGTGCTTTTGTCACAGCATAATACCTTTTAGAAAGCCACATTTTTCCATAGGATGTTGAGTAGTTCCAAGAAAGGAAAAATAAAATATTTTGTCAAGAACACTTTGAAAGTTGTCAAATAATAGCATTAAAAAAATAGTGTGCAGTTTAGAAGCAAGTTCATTCAAACTGCTGAAGCCTCAGTTTTGGCAGAGGTCACAGAGAGCAGGTCCCCACAACTTCCACAGCACCAAGGGAGGTGGGTTTTCACTATCATCACACCAGGACATGACAGAGTTCATTTGAGAACTAGTTTGCACATACTACATAACCAACCACTTCAGACTTATGAGAGAGCTTGGTAGGACTGAAAGGAGAAGGTGGAAATAAGAGGGCATGATATGCAAAGCAGCCTGTGTGCTGTCAATCTCACCCATCCATGGGGAGGTAAGAGTGTGTTCTCCCTGTTGCTCAAACTTGAAGAAAGGGTATCAGTAGGACCACTCGGAGAGGTTTATATGTGTATTTGCAACTTAGATGGCAATGTGAATGGATGCCTGACTCATTTAAAAATAAACCTAAAGCAATGAAAGTCTGAAATGCACTAACTTCTCTGACAGCATAATAAAGAGATGTCACTGCTTGGGTGAAGACTGTTACCTGGTATTTACCAGGGCAAATGATACACAAGAGTGTCTATTGTGGTCCACAGTGAGAAGGAAAATGAAAGAGAGAGAGAGTAAACTCAAGAGAAAGATACTGGGAATGCGACATTGTATGTGTAAGTTTTGTAGGAGGAGAGTTTTAAGCATTTAGGTGTTGGCTGTGCATTGGGCTGCACTGAGGTAATGAGTTTTCAGCTAGGGGACCTTCACCAACAGCAGTAGGCTCTGCCAAAAACATGCACATCACATATGCACTATAAGAGAGAAGGCTTCAGCTTGAAACCAAGCCCCGGAAGTGGCAACAGGAGATTACTATACCTTAAACACTGGAGGTAATGTAGAAACTCTAGGCAGGAAGGTAGAGTAGAGAAGCATCTGACCAATAGTTTCAACCCCTTTTCCCAGTACTGAAGCTATCCTGAAGTAGGTCAACCCCAGGAGCAGAAAGACAGTAAAACATGAATGGTTGTGTATTTAATTAAAATAGTTTGGGGAGTGAGAAAAAGAAAATTTCTTCTGAGGATGATCAGAAAACTCCATGAGGGTAAATCCAGATTTCAATCAAGATAGAAGGAAAAACCAACCCCACAGGGAGGTTAACAATAGTTATAAGAAATAAAATGATAAAGTTATTTTCTTATTAATACCAATGAGTCCCACTTGTTCAATATATAAATTGTACAATCTTAAAGGGTTGGTAATATTTATATTTTACTGGCCCATTATCAGCAGTTTGACAACAAGAACATTGAGCTACAATATGGTTAAGCACTTTCACAAAGCTTATGGCTTTCAGAGACAAATTAGCTTAGAAAACAAGGCTGTTTTATACAATGATGAAGCAGTGCATAATCCAGTGTGGAAGTAAAGAGGATTTACCTTGCAAAACCTTTATAAGATGGCATTGTTCCAACAATATTCTTTTATTTACTCCCACATCGCAAATCCCCTGCTATCCAATTCCTGTCAACTGAAATCTGTTATTTTTTCCCCTTGTCTTTTCCTCTGCTATGCACATCTCCATGTCAAAAAGAAAAGTTATCCCCAAATAATCTAATGTACAGATGCCCACTACTCTTTTGACTACTCTGTTTACTCCCTTACTCTTGAACTGTTTCTAATTAAAAATATAATCCTTAAGAAATAATGCCTTAGTCCACAGAAAGTTTTTGAAGTTTAATGGATCATTGCAGTCACTGTAGAGAACCTATCAAGATCCTTTCTACTTACTGACAATTTCATATTTCATTTAAGCACATGACCAGGTATGATTCTAAACAAAATTCAATGTGTAATAGTGAAGGTGTCATATAATAAACTATCAAATTTTGGAAGACAGATTTATATCATATTAAAATATATCCTCAGTCCAAACTAAATTCCATATGACTTTAGCTACAATTGATGGACAATATATGTCTTAATTTAATAGACAATTCATTTAATGGAATGTTTAATAATTTTGCCTTTAGAGATTTTCTTCTCATACTTGAAGCACATTTATAGTTTTTCTTGTTTTGGTGGCAGTTTATCTTTTCCTTTTATTTTTAATTCAAGCATTTTTACATGTTTTTGATAAACCTCAGAGGGCCTATAGATGTAATACTGAAGTTCTTAGTTGTAAGTTCTGAAAATGATTCTGCTTTATGCAGGAATTCACTTATTGACCATTAATGTTGATAGTCCACAGGATTGTCTCAGTATCTGGGGAACCAGCTTCTTTTAAAAAGACTGGGAAAAGAGAGGTTATGCAGCATGAATCATAGTTAAATCATGTCACAGAATGATTGTCATGAGGCTGCTGCTTCCTCACTGTTGAACACTGAACCCTGCAACTCACACCATGACACCTCTGTCCCTGGCACTGGGGGCACCGCTGACCCCACGGCCTGTTATCCACAGCAAGTGACTAATGGATGAAGTGGCTCTTCTGATAAGGGAAAGAATCACAGAGGCGGGAAAAAATTCCAGTTCCCCATCTATCATAACTATCTGTGCTATTAAGAGTGAGTTATTCTGTTTCTCTGGGTGAGAAGTAAATCCAACATTAGAGTGATTTCCTCCTGGGGACTTTTACTATTTTCAGAGAGGAAGCAAAAGTATTGACAACTTCACATGATTAGACAGACTCATCTGGAACAATAACATTATTTATAAAGTTAGACAAAATCTGAGGCACTGACAAACTTCTTGTACTTATAATTGGGAGTTAATGATGAATTGGAAGTAATTCATAATTTGGGTATCCTAGAAAAATTCACACTTTGATCCCAGATTACTGATGCTTTACTCATCTGCAAGAAGTGGATGAAATCCCTTTAAAGGAGGATAACTATATCCTAAATTTTTAAAATAGACCACCTAGTATATGCAGGTACACACACACAAACACACCACCACCACCACCATAAAGCAGATAACATAAGATACTAGAAGATAAAACTCATGGATGAAAACCATGGAAATGACAGATCCATGAGGGTCGGTCCTATTACTAAAACTCTTGAACTCTAACCTACTTTAAAAATGAGTACATGTTCCATTAATGATCAAGATACATTTGAAAACTTCAGAGGAGGAAAATTCAAGAGCTCTTTCTGGAGAGATGCAAACTGAAAACTGAAGCAAATATGAAAAATATACTATGGGATGTTACTGTGTCAAAGGGCAAGTTTTTCTGAAACTAACTACTAGAATACACTGTGTCAAATCCAGGCAAGGACCCTCTTAGGCAAGAACTCTCTTTTGGCCCACTCACTAAAACTGGCAAAATGATTCCATGGCTCATCATTGATGTGTCAGATTGCCTTTTATTTTTCTATCATGCTGATCTATGTGCAAGATGGATCTCCATTTAGCCCTGGGGAGGCATACATGGTACCCAGTGGTATATTTCCCAAGGATGTGGGCTTTGAGGCAGCTGTACCATGAACAAAAGAAGCCCATTTGCTAATAGGAAACATAAGGCAGGAATGCCATGAGACAAGGCACGACTTAGTCTAGTTTGAAAGATTCCAAGTGTTTGCTTCAAATACATATCAATATATCACAATCAGGATGATGCTCACCTTAGTTTAATCATTAAAATGATTCTTGACTATAAAAATATAATAATCCTTCACCTTTTCTTTTATTACTTAATACTGCTTGGCATTTTCTTTATAAGACACTGTGGTTTCACTGTGAACATGGGAATTTACTATGGAGTGTAAGTTCTGAGTTCACAGTTATGCTCACACATATGCACATACACACACATTCATCATACATAAAGATAATTTGAAATGTGTTTTCTGTAGAATTATCTTCTTGTTTTAGTTCATGTAAATTGCAAGTTATTTAGAAATATGATACTTTTAAATAAATGAATTTTATCACTTTAAAAAGCTATACTTCTTGAAATAAAGGATTATAAAAAGTTGATGTAGAAATCAACTACACTCAAAAACAAGTTGTTTTCATTTTATTTATAATTAAGAATATCATTTTAATATTTCTGTTGCAAAAAGTACCTTGTAAATTAAGAATGCAGATGTTTTAATTGCTATGCAATACCTCAGACTACGTGGCCTTTGTTTTTTTCAAATAAGAGAATAATTATCTTAGTGATAAGATGTCCTTGCATATATACACATAATGAGTCACTGCCAAAGGTCAGAATAAAAAATTAAAATTGTGAAGTAAGGGATGTAAAACAGATGATCTTTTAATCACCTCAAACTAAGTGCTTGTAAGAAAGATAATTACAAACCTATTTCCCTTTGTTGAAATTTATGGCCAAGTAATAATTACATGTTTTGTTAAATTGCCCAATTTACCACACATGTTATTTTTATTCTGTTTTCTAGTTTAAAACAAATTTACATCAATTAGTATGTGCTGAGACACAATCTACCAACATTACCACAGCTGTATAACCAAATTGTCAAATAATCTGTTCGTTGACCAAAAAGTCACATAAAAGAATAAAAGTACTAGAACTTTACTCAGTAAGACAAAGGAATAATGATTTTAAAAATATTTGAAATTTCTAATATGTGGGCATTGAAAATTATTGTTCTTAGGTGTGTGCTTTAACAAGCATTTTTGTTAGCACTTCTCAGAGAAAAATTGTGCCAAAACCATAAGTATTATCTTATTAAGACACACAAAAGGGGATGTGAGTCCTAGAGCTTTAGTCAATAAAGCAAAAAAAAAAAAAAAAAAGAATATAAAATCATCCTAAATATTTAATATGTGCTGTTATAAACTAATCCTGCCTAGGTGTGTTTTATATTAGTATTACTGTTAACATTACCCAATCAACAATTTAACCATCCAAAGAGTATTCAAAATAGTAATGTTTAAATTCTCTTTCAAACTTAATACTACATTCTGCTTGAGAGCATGTTCAAATCCAACATACTATGATCATGTTCAATCTACTTCATTGGACATACACTGGAGACTTTAGTTGAGAGAGCAGATAAAATTAAAGTCTGTGGACATAATATCTGAAGGCAAACACATTGTTAGCCACTTTCTATTGATAAATATATATCTAAATTAAAATCTGTTTTTCTTAATCTTTTGGCAAGAAAGTCTTCTGAAGAAAGATTGTCCAAATTTAAGCAAATCTACAAGTTGAATTTGGCCTAAAAAAGGTAGTTGACTACTGTTTTATGTTAACTTCGTGTTTTCCAGTTATTTGTACAAACTACCTAAATAACACTTATTCTGTTGTTACTGCTTGGTCAAAACATAAGAATTCATTTACCATGACCTCATGGTTTTAAGGATGATCCTGCCATTATGCATTCATATGCCTAAAAGTGATGAAGCCTATGGATGCATAGGTTTCTTCTATTTATTAGGGACAAAATATTTCCTATACTCCATCATTATCTGGACTGGATCAGAAAAACTGAAACTCCACAGGGACTCAAGCAAGAAATGTAACACAAGGCAAGAAGTGTTTACAGTCTGAGAGACACTACAGTGATGCCAGTGAACTGATGCCTTCTGATGTCCCTAACTTTGTTTCATCCCCTTCACTTGATTACGAACAAAACCTATGATTTGCTTCTAATCACTAGAACATGGCAAAGGGGATGCCATACTCACATTGTTACATCATAGAGCACTCCAATCCAGCAGATTGGGAAAGAATCTACTGTGGGATTAATTGAGAAGGAAGCCATGTTGGAGGAGCCTCCATAGAAAGGAACTTCAGGTGGCTTCTAGGGCTTGTGAAGGTGCTTGAGGACCTCAGAGAGAGTCCAGCTAACACAACAAAAAGCCACACAAAGTGAGACCATCAGTCACAAAGACCTTAGGCAAATAAATGATGCCATCAACTTAATGATCACAGAATTCTTCCCCATTAGATTTTTCCCCAGTTGTGCCTCCAGATTACAATATAGTCTGGCCAATACATTGATTGAGCAGAGAACATATCTAGGCAGTGCACAGACTCTGACCCCATAAACCTTAAAGCTGCTAAATGTGTAGCAAATTGTTACACAGCACTAGAAAACTGTATAGTCTTGGAAGGACTCCAGGATCAAACTCAGAAAAAAAATCACTGTTAACTCTCTTTGACTTACCCTGTAGTCTTTCCTGGGTAGAAACTACCAGTGATCAGAAATGCCTGAAGCCTCAAAATATTGTATCAGCAATGATCCCCTAACTATCCACTAGGCTGTGGAAGGGGAAAAAATAGCTTCTGTTTTTCTTATGCCTTTGGATTATAGCAAAAAATAACCCCCATTACCTGAGTGGAAACCAGAATCCTAACCACAAGGGACTCAGGGAAATAGAGTTCCCTCAAATCTGTAATATATACTTGGCACATGACAACATATAAAAGATGACAGTGTAGTGTTTAAAACTACTGGCTCTGTATATGAAATCTACTAAGAACTAGGTGTAAAAGTTCAGAAAATACATTTAAACTCCCTAGTCTCAAAGTAAGTCTTCTGTAAAATCTGAAAACCTATAGAGAGGATTAAATATGTATATAGCATGTATAAATGTCTCTGTGATGTTTGTATTTATTATTATGATTATTATTAGTGCTGTTCTCATTATTATTATTTACCATTAAATGTCTCTACTTCTACGCATCCTCCTTCAGAAAGGAAAACATTGTGTTCCTCCTGTTTTAAAATTAAATCTTTCCACTATGTTTTCACATTCTTTCATCAGTTCTTTTTTTTCTGCCCCCCTTGGTGACATTCTTAGCATGATCTTGCCACCCTTCCTAAATTCTGTTTTTCTTCTTTACACTGTTAAAAAAATTTAAGTTTATTTTTTCATTATCCATTCTTTGTAAAGTACCTTCCTCGTACTTTAGCTTCAGTGACTATTATTCTATTAAAATTCTTCTCTATAAGTCACAAATTACCTTTTTCTTGACTATTTCAGTCCCTTTTAATTATTCCTCTTTCTTCCTGACCTTCTTTTATAAAGATTAAGTCAGTCGAATATTTTGTTGATCCTAATTAATTTGAAGGAAAATGTTAAAGGGAAGCCAATACTTTCTAGGTACTAAATTGTGGCCACACAGAGATGAAAAGATGAAAAACATCTCTACAGGGACTTGGAGATTACTGAGGAGATGACTAGCATAAATGTTAGTACAGAGTGATAGAAACAAATCTGGTCAAGGCACAAGAAAGCTACCTGCTATATTTAGGAGAGGCTTTTCCTTGACCTGAGACTTAAACTATAGAGTGAAAGGGGAAGATAGGAGGTTGTGAGACAAGACAAGAGAGGAGGTTGCCATCCATATTTTAGCCTCTGTCTTTCTTCTTCCTTCCTCAGAACTCTGTAAATCTCTCTCATTCTTTCTCTTTGACTTCATCTCAGGCTTTATCAACTCTGCTGATGGGATGCAAATCTGGGTCATAAATCTAAAAATGCACCCTTCACTCACTGGGTCTCCTTTACCATTGTGCTGAAAAGATTACTGAAGGAAAAATAAAACATGGGAAGATTGATTGATTGCTTGTTTACAGTTTTGTTTACATACACGCTTGAGGAGAATCATTTTGACCATGGATGTTTTAAAAGTATTTCTGTTTCTCCTAAGTTAATAAATTCTCTAACTTTAGGTACTATATCTTGGCTTCTTTGCCTGTCCTCTACTCCTTCCCAGACAACACTGAGCATGATATACACATGTTATTTGCTGAAGACATCATTACTGAAATGAATTCCATTCTATTGATGTGATCTTTCTATAACATGGCAAAGTAAATACCTCAAAATATTTGAAATTTATGATTCATAGTATGCTGTCTCTAAACACATAAGCAAATAAATGTATATTGCAACATTCTCTATAAGTTAAATGCCACTTCAACATTAATTGAGTATATCAGGATAAGGTGACTTCTGTGTATGTTTACTTCTAAGGAATATTGCTTTATTTCCTCTCTTTACTTTGTAAAAAGTATTTCCATTCACACTTTCAGGAGGAAGTTGATCCACAGCCATTACTAATATTCTTCAAGGAAACAGACAATTTCATTTTTATTTTTAAATGTCATGGCTTGAGAGATCCCAGGTCTCCTAGGTTTCTACAATGAAAAATTAAGTTGAACATAGGGAATTTGAAGGAGAAATAGATTTTCTAGCATGCCTTTTCATTCTTCATCCACTATTCCTTTTTTAGTTTACATATTTCTAGTATTTCTCCAATTTTACTACAAACGTAATAAATTTTGAAAGAAAAACCCAGAAGACACATATTTTGTGTATGTCTTTATGACAAGTCATCTATTGCAGCAGAGAGAATAGTCTGCAGACTTGCCATTAAGATTCATTACAACTGCTTCACTTAAGTGAGATTTAGCCTAAAAAATAAAGCATAAGGACGTTGGGAACTGCTACTTAAAATGAGATGAGAGTCTGAATTGTGCTAATGTACATAAAGCAGGCTTGACAGGACTATCTTTAGATTGAATGTACCAATCACTGGTATTCTCTGGGAAATAAAGGACTGCATTGTAATTATCAACTGAAAATAATGTCATTTGGGGTAAATGACAAAGTTTTTAGCTGAATGCAGAACTTAAATTTAACTTAGAGATGAACATTAGGCGAGGCAAAGAAAAAAATCCGCCAGTGAACTTGGAAACTGTATGGTTAATTTTAATGTAGCCATAGCATAAATCAATATTTAGGATAAATAAATTCCTTAGGAAAAAAATAGTCTTTTATTGTTTTAATGTATCCTCTTTAAAGGCATCCTGCCATTGGGTTACATTTTTATTAGTTTTAAAAGGTAGGAATATTTATCACTTATTAGGAGATGACTGTACGGCTGTGGGGCATTTTTTGATAGCTGAGTTCCTCTTAACATTGTCCAGTGACTAATACATCAGAATTACATGGTTTGTATATTCATTGTTCAGATTATTTAGCCCTATCTGAGTCATACTCAATCAAGATTACCAATATTTGGCATAGAAACTTAAAACTTTTCTAAGCTCCTCAGGTTATTTTAACAGAGACTGACATTTGAGAACCATAACTTAAAAGGACAGAAATTTTTAAGCCCAAATGCTCTTTATCAACATTAAACATGTAAACTAGTAGGGTTCACACTGAAAGTCATCATAAAGGAAACTTCAAAGAGGAGGGGAAAATCCTCACAATATTGATGCCTACTCTATGGTTGTAAGTGAAAAATACATCATGATAAAGGGAGATGAGAAATAAAACCTTTGGATGATGCAATCACTTATCAAAAAGTATTTATGGAGACCTTACCAAAGAACAAGGTCCTAAACTCTGGGGATACAGTAATGAAAACAAACCAACAGGAAACAGAACAAAAAGTCTGCTGATAAAGCTGTATCTACATTTCCTTCCACTATAATCTAGTAGGAGGAAGCAGAGATAACAACATAGTAAGTAAACTATACAGAATGTAGGGAATAGCATGTGACATCATTCATTTTTGAAGGCTACATTTAGGAATTTTCCATTGCACATTTTGTTCAGCAATTTAAAGATGTTTTCCTCTTATGTTATGGTTTAAATTATCTTTCTAAGGATCACATTTCCCTTCTACTATTGTTTCTTAAAGATAAAGCACCTTCTTTTCTCTAGATACTTTGATAAGTTTCTCTTTGTCTTTGGATTTTCAGCATTTACACTAAGATGCTTATGCATGCGGAGTGTTTGTGTGAGTTTGTGTGTGTGTGTGTGTGTGTGTGTGTTTGTGTGTGTGCGCGCACGCGCATGTGGGTTCACAGATGACCTTGGTTCTTTGGCTCTTTTGTTGGCTTGTATTTCTCTCACGCAGTATCTCTGCAAACATTTTAATCCTAATTCTCCCTACACTTGTATCCTCTGAGTCACAAATTATATGTACCTTAGTATTTTAAACTATTTCCTGTTACTTTGAAGGTTTCTTGTGTATTTTCTAGCCCATTTTCTCTCAGTATTTTAATGTGGATATTTTCTACACCTATTTTCCTCTTTATGTTTAAGGTGTTTTTAGACATATCCATTGCATACCATATTTTTCAATAATTTCAATTTTTCAGGTACAATTGACTATCTTATATATTTCTTGTATCATATTCCTTCTGTTATTTTTAAATGTCTGTCCTATAACTAAAATATCTAGATCACTGTAAATGTCTATTGTTTCTTCCTGTCTGTCTCTCTGTCAGTGTATGTGTATTTGTGTGTGTGTGTAAGTGTGAGCACACACGTAATCTTATACCAAATAAGAATTAAATTTCCTGTATCAGGAATGAAAAAACCCTTTTAATGCACTTGAATTTCACCTGCTTACAATATATCCAGTCCCTTGGGGCATATCCTTTCTGGATTCTCAACTGGAAGTCTGAATAGTGTCTTTTAGCCTCTCCTTGGTAGTCTCTGAATTCCTATTTTTGTCTTTCCAGCACCATGAGAATCAAGGTTTTGGTCCCTTAACAATTCTTTTCAGCTTGATTTCTCTGATTCTGACTCCATGCATACAAAGCATAAATGTTGACAAATGCTTCCTTAGTTTCCCATTGGCATGTAGTAAATCACCACACTTAGAGGCTGTAAAAACACACACTTACTACGTCACAATTTGCCTGTGTCAGGAGTCTGGCCATGCTTATCCTCTCCCCAGAGTCTCCCATCATATTGTTGGCCAGACTGTTCTCATCCAGAGGCTTGACTGGGGTAGAACCTGCCTCCAAGCTCATTCAGGTAGTTGGAAGAATTCACTTCCTTGTCTCTGTATGAGGGAGGCATTCTGATGGCTGTTAGAAGGAGAATGCTCTCTTGTCCTAAAGGACACTCAACATCTCTAGTCTTTGGAAGTTTTCCTCAAGTGAACTTTTCCTACTTAGCTTCCTTCTGATTTCCTCAAGTCATCAAGAGAGTCTCTCATTTCAGACAGAGCCCAATTTCTCTTTTTAAAGGTGTCCACCTGATGAAATGAAATTCATTCATTGCACTTTGGATGATGCCCAAAATCAATTGATTTGAAACCTTAATAACATCTGCAAAATTTTTCACCTTTGTCATATTCTGTTGGCTAGCAGCAGGTGAAATGCCTCACCTACACTCATGGGGAAGAGATTGTACAGACAAGTACAGGAGAAGGTAGGGCTCAGCAGACCATCCTAGGGTTTATCCCACACAAAAGCCTGATAGGAAATCACTTGTACTCCCTTTATTGCATTTTATCAAAGGTCCTGACCCTTTGATTTGACTCCATGAAATCCCTGAATTCAAATTTTATTTCCCCCCAATCTAGAAGATTTTTGTAAGTCTTAAGTGGTGGCTTTCTCTTCCAAATGTGGCCCATGAAATGAAATGAGTTGACAAATATCCCATGAGAAAAAAAAAAATCTGTCTTCTTTTCCCCTCAAATCATGCTTCTGCCTTGGTTGTTCATTATGCCTTCACCATCTCTTATTTTCTTTGTCTGGGTGTTGGTGATTTTTAATCTAGTTTTTATAATTGTTCCCAGGGAGGGAATATTCCTTCTGATACAAAGTGCTTCATTAGAGTTTGAAGCAGAGTCTAATAGTACAAAATTATTTTAATCTCTTGCAAAACCCAACTCCTTCTTCTTAGAAATTAGATTTATTTGGCTTTACATAATACACTATATAGGACATAACTTGGGCAAAACTACTGTTTTTCCACCAATAAGCTTTTATTTCAACTAAATTAGTCCAGATGGATGGCTTGAGATTGTTAGCATTTGATTATTTTAAGGGAAGAAGGGGATGAGTTTCAAGTTAAAAAGTTCTTTTACATAAATCAATTTTCTCTTCCTGAAAACACACTTTTTAAATTCAGTTACTAAATGTTGCCCTCAGTGTTAGTGACAAATGGGAGCTTGGATAAAAGCTTTAATCAAGCTATAATACCATTACTCTCTTCCTCATAAATCTTTGAGGTGGAAAAACGATAATTTCTTAATCATAAGAGAGAGAAGCATTAAGCCCAATTCAAATAAGATTTCTATTCCTAAACCCTTTCTGAAGAGCGTTCTGGAGCTTCCACTAGTTGCCATCTATTGTCATTGTTTATGGTACAGTGAACTCTCTGATTCAATTTCCTGGGGAAGTTTGACACTAAAAAGGAGAACTCTGACTTTCTGGAGGTTGAAATGTCCTTAATCTGTTGTAACTGGTCAGTAGATGCATATGAAAGAGGCATTACTTCTCTTTATAAAGGTGTCCACTTTTAATTTCAATTAATGAACTGATGACATCACTAATATCTAATAATATCATTAGATAAAACATAGTAGTATAACAAGTCATTGGAGACAGACTGAGGTTTCAGTGTTTGGAGACATTATTTTAACATTTGAAATTTGGTTTTCTCCTCTATAAAATTAGGATAATAAAATCAATAAAAACTCCTAACTATTGAGAGTTAATGTGAAATGTGTATAGCATATTCTGAGATACAAATTTCTTTTTATCCTCTTCTCTGCTGAGAGCTCCCCTCTTTGTTTTCCTTCCTCCAAGTAGATAATTAGTAAAACTAAATTTTCTCAAGGGAAGGATGTGCCTAGGCAGAAAGCAGAAAGCAGAAAGCAAATATCCATGGGTATGTTTTTCAAAGTTTAAATTATCAAAAAATAGAAGACTTGAAACCCACGTCTCTCTGGTTAATTAATATATGACAAAGGAGGCAGGAATATATCATGGAGAAAAGACAGTCTCTTTAATAAGTTTTGCTGGGAAAACTCGACAGCTACATGTAAAATAATGAAACTGGATCAATGTCTTACATCATACACAAAAATAAACTCAAAATGAATTAAAGACCTAAATATAAGACCTGAAACCATAAAACTCTCTTAGATGAAAATATAGGCAATAAACTCTTGAATATCAGCATTAATAATTTTTTCTGGATATATCTCCCCAGGCAAGGGAAACAAATGAAAAAATAAACAAGTGGGATTACATCAAACTACAAAGCTTCTTTACATCAAAGGAAACCATCAACAAAACAAAAAGACAACCTACTGTATGGGAGAACATATTTGCAAATTATATATTTCATAAGGGGCTTATAATATTCAAAATTATATATAAAGAACTCACAGATTTCAACACCAAAAAACAAATAATCTAATTTTAAAAATGAGCAGGAGATCTGAATAAACATTTTTCCAAGGAAAACAAACATACAGACAGCCAACAGACACATGAAAAGATGCTCAACATCACTAATCATTAGGGAATGCAAATCAAAATCACAATGAGACAACACCTCACACCAGTCAGAATGACAACTATTCAAAAGAGAAGAAAAATCAAGTGCTGACAAATATATGGAGAGAAGGGAACTGTTGTGCACTTTGGGTAGGACTGCCAATTGGGTCAGCCACTATGGAAAGTGATATGGAGGTTTCTCCAAAAACTAAAACTAGAAATACTGTATTACCCAGAAATTCTACTTCTGAGAATTTATCCAAAGAAAAAATCACTAATCAGAAAATATATATGCATTCCTTAGTTTATCATAGCATTATTGACAGTAGCTGAAATATGGAAACAATTTAAATATCCATCAGTAGATGAATGGATTAAAAAAGATGTGGTACATATACAATGGAATATTACCCAGCCGTACAAAGAATGAAATTTTACCATATGCTACAACATAGATGAGCCTAGAGGGTATTAAGTGAAATAAGTTAGAGAAAGACAAACACTATATGATTTCATTTATATGTGGAATCTGAAAAAAAAAGAAAATAAATGAATAAACCAAATAGAAATAGACTCATAAACACAGAGAACAGACTGATGGTTGCCATAGGGGAGGTGGCAGGGCATGGGTGAAATATATGAAGGGGCAAAAGTTAGCATACACTGAGATTCATACATTTTATTGTACATCCCTGAATATAAAATTTTAAAAAATGATTTTAAAACGTCATTGCCAACCCACCCCCAAAGACAAGAAAAATAGAACACTTGGTGGCTTAAGCAAACTATGAGAAATAGAAGGAAGAAGTATTTCTCCCCAAAAATGGAGATCAAGATTCTCAGGTCTGGAATAAGGAGACATGGATGATTATTAGACCAGGAGAGAAAAGCACTCCACCATCCTTCCTCACAGAGCAACTCGAATGTTAGCACAACTCTAAAAATATCTGCATGGCCTGAGAGTAAAGGGTATCTGTGTCCTGCTTCTCAGAAATAGCCCTAGTGAGGAATGTTTGCATGTTATGTCTAAGCAGACAAGTATATACAGTCCTCAGTCTTCTCCCATGGGAGGCTGAGAAGCTGTTGGGAGATGTCAATCCACTGAGGGCTTTATGGGACAGATGAAGCTAATTTGTCAAAGTACATAAACTGCATCTGATAGGTCAAGCTAAGAAAATGAAAGAAATCATAGATTTGCACACATGATTATTCTCTGAGATTCTTACCTATGTTAATAATAATAAATTATTATTATGGTACATTCTATGCATGAATAAATCTTCAATTTATGTAATATTATCTTCCCAACCCTGTCACAACTGAAGAAACTATGCTTTGAAGAACTTAAGTCATTGACCCAAACTTACATGGATACAAACTACTAAAGCTGATGTGTGATCTCTAGCACAAAACCCAGCACACAGTATTAGTAAAGGTTAACATTATTAGTTTCTTTTTTTATAACTATTTTAGAATCATAAATTTAAGGAATTTTAGAGTTATGAGAAAACTTTTAATTTAATCCCATTTCCCTGCTATTATATCTATCCTGGACATGATTATCTTGCTTCTGCTTGATTATGCCAGAGATATGAGTCCATTATTTTGTACCACTCATTACAAAATTCTCATGTTCATTTGGAGCTACTTTTATGTAAATAATTCTATGAGTCCAAATTCTATCACATGGAGTAACACAATGGAGATCTATACATTTTTTAATATGCTGACATTTTATTTAATTAGTTGCTCCCCTATTTTCCTCTTGTTTTTAAAAGATACTTCAGAACTCTTCATTTTTAGCATCCTTACATTCTAGTATCCTTACTTTGGAGCTATTGATAGGTAAATAAATGGTTGATCGATAGACAGATAGACTAGAGATAAAGAGATCTACTGACATATATACAGTTTTAATTTGCCAATGTCTTTCTCTTATACCAGAAACACAGCACCTTAAATGCCATCAAAATGGCACAATGCATGATGAGATGCAAACATATTAATGCAATTTTGAAGCAGATTTTTCCTTACGTATAATTGGAATGTCCTGCCAGATTCAATTAAGCATTTGACAGAATTTATCTCTTTAACTACGTACTTTGATATAAATTCTCTCAGTTCAGTTTTAAATTCTCAGTCTCCATCTAGGCACTTGTAAAATCTAATAGTTATTTTTTAATATAAACATAAGCATTTACATTGTTGAGGACGTCAACAATGTCAACTACAATTCCTGAGCAATGAAGACAATTCGGTATTAGACACACAGTATGTCGTGTCGGTTAGGTACTTGTCCTGTGGAACCAGAGTACTTGGGTTGGATATGAGACCCTACTTAGAAGCTGAGCAAACTTCAGTAAATTATTTAGCCTTTCTGATATCCAGTAGTCTTATCTCTACAGGAGGAATGACACAACTACCTAACTCAGATCAGGAAGAGGCTCATATGTCTTAATACAAGCAAAGAGCTTAGAGCCACACCAAGAGCATAGTAACACTCGGTACATTTATTGATCATCATCTGTTACCTCCTTTGCTTTCCACTCACCTCTCCTTATAAGAAGAAATAAAATTACTTAGTCCCTACTATCTGGCAGCTTTCTTCTGAGCAGTCTATGTATTCCTTAGTTTATATTTTACCCTAATCATGTAGAAGAAGAATTATGATTCCTATTTTTTAATTGAGAAAAGTGAAATTCAAAGGGTAAAAAACTGTATATATTATCTATCCATATATTAGGTAGGCATGTATGTATATATGTGTGTGTGTATATATACATGTGTGCATATATATACATACATACACACCCATATATATAAATAGAGTTAGATATATATATATACAGATATAGATAAAAAAAAGTCACAGACACACAACAACTAAGGAATTCAAAGGAATTTGTGGACAATGTAATTCAGCTAGAAATTGGCTGTGGAGCATTAGGGCTCTGTTTGGTGGCTGTGGAAAGGTGTTCCCATTCCCACTTTCAGCGGACAGAGAAGAGCAATATGTAATGCACAAAGAAGTCAGAAGACTCCAGTTCCAGTTCACATTATTTTTTCTCATCCCTAAGTGTTCCCCTTTTAGTCCAGCTTATGGAAGGGCCTAATTCAAAACTAGGGAAATATGCCCCTACTGGAGGGTCCCTATCAAACTCTGCTATGGAGTGCAGAAGTAAAATGAATGCTGAAGAAGCATTTAAAAGGAGTCCTATGGCTAGTCTGGAACTTATCTACACATTATAAAGAGACTTTAACAAAAAATTATTGACTAGGAAGTCCCAAACATGCATTGTTACAGTGATTCACAATTGCCTAAGTAGATTTATTATGTTTTCTTTACATTAAATTTTCTTATTTGCCTCTTCCAACCATACATATGTCCTGATGAACCTATTATTTTAGAAAGAAGCCATCACACCTACACTTATTTTGTTTTAAGTCAAATCAATAAATGTTATTGGAGTTATTATATATACCTTAAAGTAGAGACATATTAAATATTATCAATTTAAAGTTCCTTTTAGGAAGAACTACAAAAAAATCAGAAAGCAATTAAAAAATTAGTGATAGTGAGTTTTTACCCATCAATAATTACTCTAAAAGCAAATGGTTTAAGTTCTCCCACTAAAGGACATAAAATGCTGAATAGATTTAAATACAAGACCCAACAATATGATGACTACAAGAGACTGACTTAAGCTTTAAGGACACTTGTAGACTGAAAGTGAGGGATGGCAAAAGATATTCTATGCAAATGGAAATCAAGAGAATAGGAATAGCTGTACGTATATTAGAAAATTAGACTTTAAAACAAAGATTGTAACAAGAGACAAAGAACGTAATTATATAATGAAAAAGGAAACAGTTAATCAAAAGACATAACTATTGTTAATATAAACACACCCAATATTGGAACACCTAGATATATTAAATGATAATAGACATATCAAGCAAAAATAGACAGCAATGAAAAAAATTAGGGGACTTCAAAACACCCACTTTCAACAATGAATAGATCATCTAGACAGAAAATCAATGAGAAAATAATGGACTTGAACTACACTTTAGGCAAAATGGACCTAATAGACATATACAAACATTCCATTCAACAGCAACAGAATACACATTCATCTCAACTACACATGGAACATTCTCTGGAATAGGTTAAATCACAAAACAAGTCTTGCTGAATATAAGAAGACTGAAATCATAACAAGCAACTTTTCCAAACACAATGGTATGAAAGTAGGTTTAATAGAAAGGATCAGCAACTAAATATTACAAACCAAGAGGAGGATTCTTTGTGTATTATCTAGCCCCTTGCTCCTTCTATTACTGGACTGAAATATCAGAAATTTACATCTATTTTTAAAGATCTCTATCTTCTGTTAATATCTTTGATAACCACAAAAGTTAGTTATTATAACCACTGGATCAATAATTTTCATGTTTTTTCAGCTTACATATCCCCTGCAAAAAGTTCAGTCCTATTATTTAGAGAAAATCTAAACTACCACTCAATGTCAAGTCAATATAATTAAAAATGATTCATTAGAATATTTTGACAAAGATCTAGTCAAGTTATGAGTCCATAAATAACTATACAGAAAGGGATAAACTAATAATTTCTGAAAGAGAGGAGATAACAATGTATTAAAGCAGGTATTGAAACAAAAATGATGACATCTGAAAGAATTATATAGAAATCTGTAAGTTATATATAGGAGAAATATATTTTATATAAATGATCTCATTGTAAATGGGAGTGGATCAGTTAGACAACATGTCTTTAAATTAATTTTGAAATAGCAAACACACTTTTTTTTCTTAGTGTATATGGTACCTTGAGGAAGGAGAAGGAAGAATTGATACTGCATCATGTGTTCAAGTAGGAAGCATATTGTTTTACTTGACTAATTCTGGCTTATGAGGATAGGGAGCTTCTCCTTCCATATAACAATTCTTTATTATGAACATTTTTTTAGATTTTATAATATATACATATATATATGTTATATGGATAATATATACATATATATACATATACATATATATGTAATATATAAATTATATGAACAGATGGAAATAGAAAATTTTTGTTGACTGTTTAGTGTTAATGTGTATTTGTCTGATTTGATGTTTTTGCATATCTTCTCTAGTAATTGAAACTATTCCAATAAGTAATTATTATGGGTTGCTTGTGCTAGGGCTTATGGACACAAAATAGGTTGCCATTGAATGCTGTATATATTACCATCAGTTTTTGGAACAAATTTTATTGAAAGCAATAATTTGTTCCATAAATGTCTGGGAGAGTTGACATAAAGGATTTTTCTGTTATTATAACAACATCTACAGTCCAATATTCAGTGTTTCTTTAGAAACCTAAATAAAATAGTATTTCTAATAAATTCCTAGCAGAGATGCTGACACAAATTAAGTGTCCAATAAAAATTTACAGAGTATATTAAGTGGTATATAATATTATTCATCACTTAATTTTAACATTTCTCTACTTTTATGCTACCAGTTTGTCATCATTTTTGGTTAGGGTCATAAAAAAAAGAAAAATAAATAAATAAATTAGACCTATCGTCACAATTAAATTGAGGATCTCATGCATCATTGGTGCAGAATCCACCACAATTTGCTGAAATATTTGCTCTGGGAGAAGGCATTCGTCCTTAGAGAGTCTGAGTAGCCTGAGATCTCCGTGCAGTAAGGAAACTCAGCTTTGCCACACGGGGAGGACACGTGGCATCAGAGATGCCCAGTTGGCATCCATTTTTTCCTGCTGCTCCGCCCAGGTGCCATTCATGTGACTGGAAAAGCTCTTAGAGATGACAGCCCTGGCTACCATCTGACTGTAACCGTTTAATGGGCCCAGGTTAGAACCACCCAGACAATTAACTAAGAGATCCTTGAGAGATATTATTAAATTGCTTAAATCACTAAGATTTGGAGTATATTATTATAATCTGAAGAGGACTGTAAATAATAGATTTGGTTTTATATGTAGATGGCACAGGTAAGCTGGTATGCCATATTTTATCGAGGGCCTAAAAAAAAGGCTCACGGTAACAAAAATAACAAAAACATGAATTATCTTCTGGCTTATGATGATTTGTACTTTAAATTTTTAAATTAAACATTTTTCCAGAGACAAATACTGTATGTACTGTCAGGAGAAAATGATTTGTTGACTTACATTTGCATTTACATGTCCATACTTACAAATGGAAGCACTGAATATTCTTTAGAAATGAGATGGTGCAGTTAAATTCCAAGCAAACAAAAGGATGGCATTTGAAGTCAATTTCATTTCCAACTTTTGATTTTAGCCAAATTTGACACAATGATTTATTTGAAAGGAAAGTAGGCTTATATTAACCCATGTTGGCTTCTGTCCAGGACTTATTAATAATTATGTATATTTTATGTCTCACATCTACATCAAGAAGACAGTGTAAAATGATCCAGAAAAATAATATAGCATCACTTTTCCTTCTTTTGTGTAGACCTGAGAACTTTTCAATTGTTTATTCTAATACATGATTTGCTTTTGATTTTATGGAAAAAAAGAAATATATTTTCAATCCATGTTTAAATGAATAATCCAAAATTGATTTAATTTTTATAGTAAAATTTAAATTTAGACTATCTTTCTTACTAATTTTCCTTCATGTCTGGAACCAAAAATTTTTATTTAATATTACACAATGCCTCAGAAATACAACTCTGTTATTCTATAATATACACATTGTCTAAAAGCACTAATCTAAAAATTATGGAACCTGTCTGTGTCTTAGATCATTCTCTGCTACTAATTAGGCTATCAATTTTGATTAAAGTTTCAAGAAACAATGACTAGCTGGTATGCTTTCATTTACCTTCTGCCATTAGAAATGTTCCAGGTCATGATTAACCCATTAGGCCAAAATAGAGAGCCACGCCCTAGCAAATTTTTGATATTCAGGCAGCATATGTGAGAAATAAACATTTGTTCTAAAAAAGCACTAAGTTAAAGTCATAGCATAATCAAATTCATTCTAATGATAAAAATAATTGACTATGGAAGTGAAGTGCTGTCTCTCTCTCTCTCTCTCTCTCTCTCTCTATCATACACACACACACACAAACACACACGTGCACCCCATACCATATACCCTACACGCTTCGCATAGGGGTCAGATGACAGTTGATAAGATCATTGTTCTCAAAGCCTGAAAGAGCGGTATTTGTGCTGTACAATGGTGACATTTCTGGTAAAGCTGTCATTACCATAACTGAGATGACAAATCATTTACCTATAAACTTTCATTATAGAAAAAAACTATACAATTTTAAATATATTATTTAACAATAACAATAGTGTAATTTAACAACAGTTGAATAGTAGTATCAGTTGATTGCTACTGACCATGTCACTTTTGTATTTATTCACTTCTGATAAATCAGGAAGTTACTGAGTTAAAATCTTGTAAACACATTTTAGTTTCAATACTAAATAAGAAGGCCAAGAGAATTTCTCCAGATTTTTTTATGAAACACTCATGTTATCCTGAAGATTCAGATGAAAGCAAAAACACAAAGCCTACACGCTGTTAACAAATCGAAAGAAACCGCTGTCCCATGCTATAAAGGAAAAGATTGTACAGTGCTATAAAGGAAGAGATTGACACATCTGATTGCCATTTTTTTAACTTTGCTATTGATATGTAGAAAGCTCATAAAAAACAATAGTCAAAAAAATCAGCAGCCCATTAAAAATATGGTTGTTAAGACATAAAATAGGCAACTGATTAAATTGGAGAATGACTAATAGACATAAAAAATGTCTTGTTACTATGAATAAAAAAATTTCAAATAAACATGATTTTAAAATATGAGAATGACAAAGTTTAATATTTTAAAAATAAGCAGTATTGGTGAGAATTTAAGAAAAACGTTTTCTTAACACTTTCAGCTTTGTTACTTTGTACAATTTTTATACAGTGTAATTTGGCAATATTTTATTTAATTTGCATTTAATTTGGTGTTAAAGTTCTATCTGCAGACTTTATCTTCTATAAATACACATAAACACAAAGAAAGAGATTGTATAAATACATTTACTCTGCTAATGTTTATAATGGAAGCCATATAAAAAGAATTCCAAAATCTATCAGTTAGGCAATTTTAGATATTATAAAAGGCCAGGAGCAATTAAAACTAATTTCCTACTCACATGAAATCCAGATGGCAATTTCTGGTAACTTGTAGAGATACTCTGCTTTATTCAGTAGTTTGGAGATACAGACTACCACTCTAACAGGTGGCTGGGGTTCCAGCATCGGAGACATCCCCATCCAGATGACTGAGAGACTGCAGAGGGGAAAATTTAGAGCTAGATTTTATTGCATTACTCACACTTAGAGAAGGTATATAACATATTTTTTTCAAATTCTTTTAAGCAGAACCCAATTATGTGGCCAGGTAAATGTAGTCTAGCTTTGCCTTAGGAGGAAAGAAAATGAGTTTTAATGAATATGTATCAGTGTTTGCCATATCAACTTATAGGAATTATTTAAATAGTTAATATAGGTAATACTTTATAATAATACACAGTCATTAAAAAAACCTGAATAGATGAATATAGGCTAAATTATAAGCAGTGATTATATTTAAGGAATGAGATTAGGGGAAACATGCGGCAAACTTGACATTCAGTTTTCTACACTTTTATGAAAAACAGAACAAAAAAAAAAAAGCCAAACAGAGTAATTTCTGCTTCTTCTTTATCCTCCAATATGGGACTGGTTAATTTTTCAGGGCATCATGTAGTGTGTTTTCTTCCCAGGAAGATGCTTAGAAATTGAAATTTATTGCTCTGAAATGGCTTTACATGTGTCAGTTTTCTCTTAGATTAGGAAATTTCCCAAAGAAGTCTGTGTGAAAATGTCTGCCAGCAAGTTGAACATAGAATTTGGGATAGAAGGGTCCTTGGATAACATATTGATCTTCCATTTTGCAAATGAGAAATATAAAGGATTATATTACTTAATAAATTTAATATATTTAACTAATACTAGATCTGGACAAAGGTCCGGAGTTGTGTGTAGCCCACTGATATTTGCACTCTTCCACATACCCTTTCTAGTACTTATTATAGTAGTTAATAGAATATTGGTGCAAACTTTTCTTTTCCTTTACAGAACTTGAAAAATGGTAGAAAACTAGAACTGGTTCAATGCAGAGTTCTTGCAAAATATTGACTCTTTTAATGACTCAGTTAGCCATGACATATATTGCAAATATTTAGTTCTATCATGGAATATGCCATGATATATATAGTAGTTCATGGAATATGCCAGACATATATAGTAGTTCATGTAATAAAGGCTACTTATTTGACTATTATCTGACAGAATATAACAATGAATTTAAAGGTTTTGAAAGCAGTTACATAAAAATAATCAACTGGAATAAGAACTAATGATCAGTCAATTTCAGGCAAATACATGAGCAATTCTGATTCAATCATTTTTCTGAGTAAATACTAGTAAGTTTTGTTATATATTTTGTGATGTATACTGATGTTTGAAATATAGGAAATGGCCACAGTGATTTGATTCGGAACATAGAGGATATATTTTTTTCAAGCACAATATAAAGAAATTGCCAACTCTACTTTATGCATTCATTTATACTGAGTTTGTTATTTATAATTCTTAGGAGATAAGACAATTTACAGTAGAAACCATGTATAGTGATGGTGATCAGTAAAGTTTTCCTGGTAAACACTCGATTTCTTTGACAACATAAGATGACAAATTTCTTGATTAGATAATTAAGTCCATTATGATGCCAACATGCTATGGAAACATTTTTGAATGAATACCATAGTTTTACTGAATGTGTGGTACTCAGAGGCACTATAGTTGTGTCGCAGGATTTAACTAGTGACACACACACAAAAATAAAGAAGATAACACAATTAACTGTAATATTAAGAGTTAGACTAAGCATGAGAAATTCACATACAGTTGTTACCCATTAACAGGAATTACTTATAAAAAGAAAACATGGAAGTATAAATCTCACTGATAAAGATAAATATATAGTAAGTGCAGTGGATTAATCACTTATAAAGGTAGTAGGAAGGCTAAAAGACAAAAGTAGTAAAAATAAGTTTAACTACAACAATTAATACAGGATACATAAGAGAAAAAGATATAAAATGTGTCATCAAAGACATAAGACATGGAGGCAGAGAGTAAAAACGTAGAACTCTAGAATGCAATCAAACTTACATTGTTACCAACTTAAAAGACACTGTTACAAATATAAGTTGTTATATATAAGCCTTATGGTATCCACAATGAAAAAATATGTAGCTGATACACAAAAGAGCAAGAGAAAGGATACAACTAAGTCTAAGCATACAACTAAGAAAGTCAACAAAGTGCAAAGGAAGAAAGCAAGAGAAGAATAAAAGAATAGAGAGAAACTACAAAACAGCCAGAAAACAACTAACAAAAGGCAATAAGCACATACCTATCAATAATTACTTTTAATTTAGGTGGACTATTTCCCCAGTCAAAACACACAGAATGGCTGAATGGATTTAAAAAATAATAATAAGATCCATTACATGCTGCCTACAAGAGATTCACTACAGATGTAGGGATACATATGGACTGAAAGTGAAAGGATGAGAAAAGATACTCAATGTAAATGGAAATCAAAAGCAAACTGGGGTAGCTTTACTTTCATCACACAAGATAGACTTTAAAACAAAGTAATAAGAAAGAAGGAAGGGAATTACATGGTGATAAAGGAGTCAATCCAGTAAGAGGATATAACATTTGTAAATATTATGTCCTACTTTGATCAATGGATAGATGACACAGGAAATTGTTAAGGACACATTTGTCTTAAATGATACATTAGAGCAGATGGGTGTAACAGTATACAGAAGAGTCCATCAAGAGGCAAAGGAATACACTTTCTTCTTAAGGGACATGAAAAGCACTCCAGGATAGATCAGATGTTAGGCCACACAAGTCTTAATGCATTTAAGATGAATAAAACCATAAGCATGTCTTCTGACCACAATGATAAGAAATTAGAAATAAATTCAATTAGAAAATTCAAAATAGAGATTAAATAACAAGTTATTGAACAACCAACATGTCAAAAAAGAAATCAAAAGAGAAACCAAAAAAATATCATGGGACAAATGAAAATGAAAATACAACATACCAACATTTATGGGGTGCAGTAAAATTAGTTTTAAGTGGGAAGTGCATAGTGATAAATGACAACATCCAAAAACAAAAAGAATCTTGAGTAAACAACCTAACTTTACTCCTCAAGGAACTAGGAAAAGAAAAAAGAAATGAAGCACAAAGTCAGGAAGAAAAAAGAAATTAACAAATAACAGAGTGGAAGTAAATGGAATAGATATTGTAAAGTAGAAAAGATCAATGAAAGTAAGAGCTGGTAGTCTGAAAAGATAAAGAAAATTGACAAACCTTTAGCTAGACTCACCAAGAAAAAAACAGAGGACTCAAATAAAATCAGAAAGGAAAGAGATGTTACAACTGATGCCACAGAAATACAATCAATCATGAGACTACTTATGCCAACAATTATTTGTCAACCTAGAAGAAATATATTCCTAGAAACATAAACTACCTAAACTGAACCAAGAAGAAATAGAAAATGTGAACAAACCAATTACTACTGAAGAGATTAAATAATAATCATAAACCTCTCAATAAACAAAAGTTCAGGACCAGAGGGCATCACAGATGAATTTTACTGAACATGCAAAAAAGAATAACAATTCTTCTCAAACTCCTCCAAAAATACAGAAGAGAACACTTTCAAATTCATTTTACAAGGTCAGAATTACCCTGATACCAAAATCAGACATGGATACCACAATAAAGAAAAACATAGGCCAATAACACTGATGAATTTACATTCAAAATCTTCAACAAAATATTAGCAAACCAAATTCAACAATACATTAAAAGGATTATACACCATGATCAAGTAGTATTTATTCCAAGGATGCAAAGATGATTCAACATCAACAAATTTTTCAAATGATATACCACATTAATAAAATAAAGGATAAACATCATATGGTCATCTCAATAGATGTCAAAAGAGCATTTTACAAAATTCAACATCCATTTGAGATAAAATTCTCAACAATGTGAGTACAGAGGGAATGCACCTCATCGTAATAATCCATATATGACAGTCAACATCATACTCAAAGGTGAAAAGCTGAAAGCTTCTGCTCCAAGAAAATTATGCCACTCTTGCCACTATTATTCAACATGGTATTGGAAGTCCTAGCCAGAGCAACTGGGTAACAAAAAGAAATAAAGTTCATTGAAATTGGAAAGAAAGAAGTTAAACTACCACTATTTACAGATGACATCATATTATATATATATATGTATGTATATACCAAAAAAACCTGTTAGGATAATGAATGTAGTGAAGTTACAGAATATAAAATCAACATACAAGAATATATTGCATTTCCCTGTAAATAACAAACTATCATAAAAAGAAATTGAGAAAATGTCATCTATAATTATATCAAAGATTAAAAATACTTAGGAATAAATTTGACCAAGGAGGTGAAAGACCTATACACTGCAAATATAAAACGTAGTGGAAGAAGCTGAAGACAACACAAATGGATAGAAATTCTATGTTCATTGATTAAAAACAAATATTTTTAAACTCTTCATACAACCCATAGCAATCTACAGATTCAATGCAATCCCTATCAAAATTCCAATAGCATTTTTTTCACAGAAATAGGAAAAGTAATTCTTAAAGTTCTATGGAACCACACTAGGTGCAAATCACCAAAGCAATCTTGAGAAATAAGAACAAAGTTAGAGGCATCAAGCTCACTGATTTAAAACTAAAAAGTTATAGTAATAAAAACAATATGGAATTGGCATAAAAACAGACATGTAGATCAATGGAACAGAAGAGAGAGCTCAGAAATAAACCCACACATTTGAGTTCCCACACATGAAAGGAACCAAGAATATACAATGGAAAAAGGACATTCTCTTAAATAAATGGTGTTGGGAAATCTGGACAGTCACATGCAAAAGAATGAAACTGGAACACTATCTACACCATACACAAAAATTAACTCAAAATGGATTAAAGACTTGAATAATTAAAGACTGCATAAGATCTGAAATTGTAGAACTCCTGGAAGAAAACATAAGCAGTAAGTGCCTATGATTTCACAACCCTTAGTCTAGAGAGGTGTTTGGGAGGGTGCTGATTAATTTAAGTCTACCAGTTCTACTTCTCTAGCTGAAACAAAAGGCAATGATACATCAAAGAAAGTACATTCTTTCATAATCAAGAAAACATTACATTATTCTTCATAAGCTGATGCCTTAAAATTTCCAACAATATTAAAACAAGAAGAAAAAATATCTCTGCTTAACTAGTTAAGCAGAAAATTCAATTAACCTGGACTTTCACTTCGTGAGTATTTTAGTCAGTGAAATCTTTACTTTTTAGGAATAAATAATGCATCCAACATACAAATAAATTTAGAAAGCAACATAAAATTCCTTGGAAGAAATCTTATTTTCAATATAATATTCAAATCCAGTACATATATTTATCAGCTTATCCTAAAATTAAAACAGTATATATTGAATATACAAATATACATTTCAATATAAAAATATAATAAATTCTAAACATATATATTTTATGCATTTATACACAAAAAACTTCCTGTGTACACTCCTTGAATATCCAGGCAGTTCAGGGTAAAAATGTCTCTACATAATTGCTATTTTAAAACTTTTAACATTGCTTTTTAGAATTAATTTAAATCCAGATCTCATTGGGAACTACCATTATTAGGATATACTGTAATAAAATTAGGTCCATAGATCCTACTGATATAAATGAATTTCTTGTTTGAAGGGCCCTGGACTATTTTGATTTGAGAGTTCCTCAGAATAATTTATACAGTGTTCACTTAAGTTTTACAATCAACTCTTCTCAGCATTTTAAATGTGGTCCTGATAGTCTGGTTCTTTCTAATATGCCATAAAGTGGGAATCTCCTTTTAATTTTGAGACTTTAAAAACTTATACAATTAATATATTTTAGTATCAGTATTGTGACATACATCTGTTACTCAAAAGTCTTTTTGACTATTACTCTGTTTTAATAGGTGAATTAGCAAAACAACCAAATTCTGGATAAATAAGTTACTGTACCAATGTTTGCTTTAAAATGTGGTTTTATGTAAGAAGAATTAGCAGAAATATTTTGGGATTTTAAATTTGGAAGTATGAATCCTTGTGCCTATTTACTTTTAGCTGAATTGACTTGGGGATGGGGAATGAAGAGAGGTACCTTGAATGTCAAACTAGAAATATTACAGTAATTTATAAATAAAAACACAAATACTGAAAGTTTTGAGCTTATGATTATACTAAAAAATTGTTCCAAGGATGACAGAATAGCATGAAAAAAACAAATAAACTAGGGTAAGAAGACCTGGCTTTGTATAGCAGATCTGCTACTTAACGATAACAAATACTCTAAAGATGATATTTAACATCTCTTACCCTTCACTCACTTGCCTATAGAATGAAAAAAATAATTACCTCAGAGGTTTATTAAGATGAAAAATTAATTAAAATGAGAAAAGCTCTCTAAATTCTACAGAATTCAAGGCGAAAAGTAATCTGAAAAAAACTTCCTTGGTAAGTTTCACTACCTGTGTCTTTTTCCTGATCCTAACATTTAGTACTAAAATTCTCATATGCAACAATTCTAACCAGTTTTTGCACTTTAATAAGAACAAATACCTCCAAATATTTGATTACCCCATCTATCCTTTTGCCATACATAGGAACCTTCACTCCTTGTCTTGTTAAGTCAATTTTTAATGAGCACATTAAAAATGTTTCATAATGATGAAAATAGTAGAAACATTGAGCTAAAAGACTTTCCACTTGTAAAATTTAATCAGAATACAAAAAGGAACTAAATAATTCTAACAAAGTTGATTATTAGAAACAACAATACAAAGTTCCCTGTAGGAATAATGTGAAAGTAGAATAATAGAATTATCAAACTTACTTAGAGAAATATATTTCATTTTAGATTTTGGAAAAGAAAGCATGATATCGTATACTTTTACAAGCTTGCAAGCATCAAGCTCTATTACAAAAGCAAAAGGGAAATGGCTTCATCTCTCAACCCCTCAACATCTATCTCAATCTCTACTTTGAGTGCATCGTTGATTATTTCAGATACATACATATTACTTAATCATTATTCAATCATGAATTTAATTTCAAGGTATGAGATGAGAAAGCAAATATCCTCACAAACAAGGTTGACATTAGAAGAATAATATTCAACCTTGCTGGACAGTGGTTTGAAATAAAATTAATTAAACTGAAAAATCAAGAGAACTGTGCTCTAGTTCATGCTTTCCAGTACCTTAGTGGTCTTGGACAATCTCTTTATGTTCCCTGCTTCAATCTTCTCATGTATATATCAGGGATATTAATGGCTGTATCATCTAAATTACTAGATTGTGATGATAATATAGTAATATAATGAGTAATCAGGTACTTAAAAATTAAGAGTGCAATTGTATTTGATTTAAACATGACCATTATTTATTGTTTATCATGATGAGGCATTCACAAGTATGACTATTACTAAAAAAGAGGGTTTTACTGCCATAGTTGTCCACACCTTACATTTGATTGCATCTGGGGGGACAACTGAAACAAAGGTAGCAAAAGTACTGACTAAATAGAAACCAACAGGGAATAAAAATATACTTAACCAGAGTTTTACCACTTGGAAGAATTATGATACTCGGTAAATTCGATATGAGGCACGAATTCTATTTAAGGGTTGTAATTAGGAAGGAAGAAGAAAAGCTATAGAGGTAGCAGATGGAAGAAAACATGGGAAGATTGGTTATTTATTTGACATATCTTCTTGTAGAGTAACTTAAGCATGTCTGGTTTTGAACTACTAATTAAATGACAGATAGGGAGAATGTAGCTGTATGTGCAAATATCTTCCCACATCAATGATAACAATATGGGAAGTGAACGTAAAATATGAATGAAGAAAAATGAAAAAATTTAAACACAAAAAATAGTGCTTAAGAGTATAATTAGTTTTAAAATATTTCTATATATGTATAAATAGTTATATACACATATATTAATAGATATGTGATCATATGCATATGTCTCTATATTTTCATATATGTGCATATGTACATGTGTTTACATACATACAAATCCTTGTGTGCATATGTCTGTGTGTTTGTAGGGATCTGACCTTTGGCAACTGGGTAAACTGGTTACACAGCTTCTGTAAAACTGATGCCTTCAGGACAGATGCTGAAGTTTGAAATCCACAGGACAGATAGTAAGGAAGAGAAGATGGATATAAATTGGAAGAGAACAAGGAACACTTGGAATCTATTAACTTGTACTGGAGCTCACACGAATGGATTGAAACCTGTTTCACTTCTATTTACCTCAATCCTTAGTTTTACAGATGTTCTGTTGGCACCTTACAAATAGGACTAAATGCACACTCACCACTCCAGGGCTCAGAGAAGATGAAGAGGAATCAAATAGAAGATAGAAGGCAGGAGGAATTAAACAGAATCCAGGTCTAAGCATTGCCTTACTCTAAAGAGCTGAGCTATAGCTGAAACTTTTCTTTCACCCTCTAAATCTCCCACAAGGATTTCAGTTGTGATCCACACTAACCAGAGACATGTAGGAGAAAGAATTCTGAGAAACTAAGTTGACACTTACAAAGCCACCACATAATATAAGAAGTTTATGTCAGTATACTTTCAATCCCCTCAACTTGTCTTTTATGTTATTGTCATGAATTCTAATTCCAGATATGACATATCCCAATAATTTTGCTGCTATTATTTTTGCTTTAAGTTATTAAATTTTAATATTAAATATATTATAACCCAGAAAAAATGGCTTCTATTCATCCTTGTCATTTTTGGTGCTCTCCATTCTTTTGTGTTGGTGCAAATTTCCATCTGGTACCATTGAATTTCCTCCAAATTAATTTCCTTTGGCATATCTTAGGGTCATTTCTTGAGTAATGCTTCTCTGAAAATTTCTCTTAGCTTTGATTCATATTGCAATGAACTATCTTAGTTTTTGTTTGATAAAAAAGTCTGTATTTTGCTTTTGATTTTTTTTTTTGAGAGGGCATCTCTCATATTTATTCATCAAATGGTTGTTAAGTTAAAAACAATAAAATTCTGTACAGGGGACTCAATGCACAATCATTAATCCACTCCAAACCTAATTCTCATCAGTCTCCAATCTTCTAAAGCACAACGAACAAGTCCTTACATGGCGAACAAATTCTTACATAGTGAGTAAGTTTTTACATGGTGAACAGTACAAGGGCAGTCATCACAGAAACTTCCAGTTTTGATAACGTATTATGAACTACAAACAATCACGTCAGATATTAATATTCGTTGGACTTTTATACTTGATTTATATGTGAATCCCACATTTCTCCCTTATTATTATTATTATTATTTTTAATAAAATTCTGAAGTGGTAGGTAAATGCAAGATAAAGGTCGAAAACATAGTTTAGTGCTGTAAGAGGGCAAATGTAGATGATCAGGTGTGTGCCTATAGACTAAGTATTAATCCAAGCTAGACAAGGGCAATAAAACATCCACGGATGCAGAAGATTCCTCTCAAAACAGGGGGGGTGAGGCTCTAAGCCTCACCTCTTGATCCCCAATTTCTCACCTGATGGCCCCCCTGCGACTGTGCCTGTGTTAGGTTGTTCCTCCCTTGAGGAATCTTACCCGTCTCTGGCTAACAAGTCATCTTCCTGGGCCATACAGGGAAATGTAAAGTTGGTAAGTGAGAGAGAAGCAATATTCTTTGAAAAGGTTAGCTTTTTACTTCTTTGCAGATTTATGCCCTGTGGCTTTTATGCCCAGCATTTGTCTTGAGGTATCTTTACGACCTGGAAGAATTATGATACTCGGTAAATTCGATATGAGGCACGAATTCTATTTAAGGGTTGTAATTAGGAAGGAAGAAGAAAAGCTATAGAAGTAGCAGACGGAAGAAAACATGGGAAGATTGGTTATTTCTTTGACATATGTTCCTGTAGAGTAACTTAAGCATGTCTGGTTTTAAACTACTAATTAAATTGCACACACACATAACATAATAGGAATACAGTTACATAACCAAAGCAGACCTACAATTACCAGCCATCTCCAGTGAAACCAAGAAAACCAGTTAGGCACCCTAAGCATTTGTGAAAACTTATCAATGATATGATGGATATTGTCTAACTGAATTTGAATAGTTTGAGAAAAATCAGACAATTTAAAACAACACATTCCTGGGAACTGTTCACATCCCATATGTTCTTTTAACAGTAGATTGTCGGTAGTCTCAAGATTTTGGAGCGCTGCAACTTGCACTTCTCCTAATTCTTGGTTGAGTTCCAACAGTATAGATCCAATCAAATTTGTTGTTTTACTGTATGCACAGGCCGGCTTAGATATCTCCCCCTTCATTCCAATGGCAATTCCAGGAACCAGTGGGATGAATGCAGCTACAACTGCAACAGCGCCAGGATCTTTGTTGACATTTTTTGATGATCATCTTCTGGAATGACACTTCCAGAGTATGTTGATGTTGGAACTTCTTCTTCATATCGTATCTTATTTCGTTTTCTGGGTAGCCAAATTGGGCTTTGATCCTCTGTATAAACACAAACAGACCATTTGCCCACACTTTGATATGCACTTTATACCATCATGAAGAACTTATTGGAGGTCACCACACAGGAACTGCTTTTTTTACTTTTTTTAAGAGAAAGGAATATTATTGGAAAAATGTACTTCCATAGCTGATCAGCTGACACCCTTTAAATGATCAAAATTAAGGATATTTAAAGCATGCATTAATCGTTGATTTACAGTTAGTTTTATCCTATCAGGGAGTAATCACCCTTTCTTTTTTTTTGTTATCATTAACCTACAATTACATGAAGAATATTATATTTACTAGGCTCTCCCCTATACCAGGTACCCCTATAAACCCCTTCAAAGTCACTGTCCATCAGCATAGCAAAATGCTGTAGAATCACTACTTGTCTTCTCTGTGTTGTACAGCCCTCCCCTTTCTCCAACCCCCCCTTTATGCATGCTAATCATAATACCCCCCTTCGTCTTCCCCCCTTATCCCTCCCTACCCACTCATCCTCTCCAGTCCCTTTCCCTTTGGTATATGTTAGTCCATTCTTGGGTTGTGTGATTCTGCTGCTGTTTTGTTCCTTCAGTATTTTCTTTGTTCTTATACTCCACAGATGAGTGAAATCATTTGGTATTTCTCTTTCTCTGCTTGACTTATTTCACTGAGCATAATACCCTCTAGTACCATCCATGTTGCTGCAAATGGTAGGATTTGTTTTCTTCTTATGGCTGAGTAATATTCCATTGTGTATATGAACACTTAGGTTCCTTCCAATTCTTGGCTATTGTAAATAGTGCTGCGATAAACATAGGGGTACATCTGTCTTTTTCAAACTTGAGTGCTGCGTTCTTAGGGTAAATTCCTAGGAGTGGAATTCCTGGGTCAAATGGTAAGTTTATTTTGAGCATTTTCAGGAACCTCAATACTGCTTTCCACAATGGTTGAACTAACTTACATTCCCACCAGCAGTGTAGGAGGGTTCCCCTTTCTCCACAGCCTCGCCAACATTTGTTGTGGTTTGTCTTTTGGATGGCAGCCATCCTTTCTGGTGTGAGGTGATACCTCATTGTAGTTTTAATTTGCATTTCTCTGATAATTAGCGATGTGGAACATTTTTTCATGTGTCTGTTGGCCATTTGTATTTCTTTTTTGGAGAACTGTCTGTTCAGTTCCTCTGCCCATTTTTTAAGTGGATTGTTTGATTTTGTTTGTTGAGGTGGGTGAGCTCTTTATATATTTTAGATGTCAAGTCTTTAACAGACCTGTCATTTTCAAATATATTCTTCCATACTGTAGGGTTCCTTTTTGTTCTATTGATGGTGTCTTTTGCTGTACAGAAGCTTTTCAGCTTAATATACACCTACTTGTTCATTTTTGCTGTTGTTTACCTTGCCCGGGGAGATATGTTCAAGAAGAGGTCACACATGTTTATGTCTGAAAGGTTTTTGCCTATGTTTTTTCCTAAGAGTTTTATGGTTTCATGACTTACATTCAGATCTTTGTCCATTTTGAATTTACTTTTGTATATGGGGTTAGACAATGGTCCAGTTTCATTCTCCTACATGTAGCTGTCCAGTTTTGCCAGCACCATCTGTTGAAGAGACTGTCATTTTGCCATTGTATGTCCATGGCTCCTTTATCAAATATTAATTGACCATATATGTTTGGGTTAATGTCTAGAGTCTCTAGTCTGTTCCACTGGTCTGTGGCTCTGCTCTTGTGCCAGTACCAAATTATCTTGATTACTATGTCTTTGTAGTAGAGCTTGAAGTTGGGGAGTGAGATCCCCCTACTTTATTCTTCTTTCTCAGGATTGCTTTGGCTATTCGGGGTCTTTGGTGTTTCCATATGAATTTTTGAATTATTTGTTCCAGTTCATTGAAGAATGTTGCTGGTAATTTCATAGGGATTGCATCAAATCTGTATATTGCTTTGGGCAGGATGGCCATTTTGACGATATTAATTCTTCCTAGCCATGAGCATGGGATGAGTTTCCATTTGATAGAGTCCCCTTTAATTTCTCTTAGAAGTGAGTTGTAGTTTTCAGGATATGGGTCTTTCACTTCTTAGGTTAGGTTTATTCCTAGGTATTTTATTCTTTTTGATGCAATTGTGAATGGAATTGTTTTCCTGATTTCTCTTTCTATCGGTTAATGATTAGTGTATAGGAAAGCCACAGATTTCTGTGTGTTAATTTTGTATCCTGCAACTTTGCTGTATTCTGATATCAGTTCTAGTAGTTTTGGACTGGAGTCTTTACGGTTTTTTATGTACAATATCATATCATCTGCAAATAGTGACAGTTTAACTTCTTCTTTACCAATCTGTATTCCCTGTATTTCTTTGTTTTGTCTGATTGCTGTGGCTAGGACCTCCAGTACTATGTTAATTAACAGTGGGGAAAGTGGGCATCCCAGTCTTGTTCCCCATCTCAGAGGAAAAGCTTTCAGCTTCTCGCTGTTCAGTATAATGTTGGCTGTGGGTTTATCATATATGGCATTTATTATGTTGAGGTACTTGCCCTCTATGCCCATTTTGCAGAAAGTTTTTATCATGAATGGATGATGAATTTTGTCAAATGCTTTTTCAACATATATGGAGATGATCATGTGGTTTTTGTCTTTCTTTTTGTTGATGTGGTGGATGATGTTGATGGATTTTTGAATGTTGTACCATCCTTGTATCCCTGGGATGAATTCCACTTGGTCATGGTGTATGATCCTTTTGATATGCTGTTGAATTCAGTTTGCTAATATTTTATTGAGTATTTTTGCATCTACATTCTTCAGGGATATTGGTCTGTAATTTTCTTTTTTGGTGGGGTTGTTGCCTGGTTTTGGTATTAGAGTGATGTTGGCTTCATAGAATGAGTTTGGGAGTATTCCCTCCTCTTCTATTTTTTGGAAAACTTTAAGGAGAATGTGTATTATGTCTTCTCTGTGTGTCTGATAAAATTCCGAGTAAATCCATCTGGCCCGGGGGTTTTGTTCTTGTGTAGTTTTTTGATTATCGTTTCAATTTCTTTGCTCGTAATTGGTTTGTTTAACTTTTGTGTTTCTTCCTTGGTCAGTCCTGGAAGGTTGTATTTTTCTAGGAAGTTGTCCATTTCTTCTAGGTTTTCCAGCTTGTTGGCATATAGGTTTTCATAGTAGTCTTTAATAATTCTTTGTATTTCTGTGGAGTCTGTCATGATTTTTCCATTCTCATTTCTGATTCTGTTGATTTGTGTTGATTCTCTTTTTCTCTTAATAAGTTTCGCTAGAGGCTTATCTATTTTGTTTATTTTCTCAAGGAACCAGCTCTTGGTTTCGTTGATTTTTGCTATTGTTTTATTCTTCTCAATTTTGTTTATTTCTTCTCTTATCTTTATTATGTCCCTTCTTCTGCTGACTTTAGGCCTCATTTGTTCTTGTTCTTCTTTTTCCAGTTTCAATAATTGTGATGTTAGACTATTCATTTGGGATTGTTCTTCCTTCTTCAACTGTGCCTGTATCGCTATATACTTTCCTCTTAAGACTGCTTTCGCTGCGTCCCACAGAAGTTGGGGCTTTGTGTTGTTGTTGTCATTTGTTCCTATATATTCCTTGATCTCTATTTTGATTTGTTCATTGATCCATTGATTATTTAGAAGCATGTTGTTAAGCCTCCATGTGTTTGTGAGCCTTTTTGTTTCCTTGTAGAATTTATTTCTAGTTTTATACCTTTGTGGTCTGAAAAATTGGTTGGTAGAATTACAATATTTTGGAGTTTACTGAGGCTCTTTTTGTGGGCTAGTATGTGGTCTCTTCTGGAGAATGTTCCGTGTGCACTTGAGAAGAATGTATATCCTGTTGCTTTTGGATGAAGACTTCTATAGATGTCTATTAGGTCCATCTGTTCTACTGTGTTGTTCAGTGCTTCCATGTCCTTACTTATTTTCTGCCCGGTGGATCTATCCTTTGGGGTGAGTGGTGTGTTGAAGTCTCCTAAAATGAATGCATTGCAGTCTATTTCCCCCTTTAGTTCTGTTGTATTTGTTTCACATATGCTGGTGCTCCTGTGTTGGGTGCATATATATTTAGAATGGTTATATCCTCTTGTTGGACTGAGCCCTTTATCATTATGTAGTGTCCTTCTTTATCTCTTGTTACTTTTTTTGTTTTGAAGTCTATTTTGTCTGATATTAGTACTGCAACCCCTGCTTTCTTCTCGCTGTTGTTTGCCTGAAATATGTTTTTCCATCCCTTGACTTTTAGTCTGTACATGTCTTTGGGTTTGAGGTGAGTTTGTTGTAAGCAGCATATAGATGGGTCTTGCTTTTTTATCTATTCTATTACGCTGTGTCTTTCGATTGGTGCATTAAGTCAATTTACATTTAGGGTGACCATTGAGAGATATGTACTTATTGCCCTTGCAGGCTTTAAATTCGTGGTTACCAAAGGTTCAAGGTTAGCCTCTTTAGTATCTTACTTCCTATCTTAGCTTGCTTATTGAGTTGTTATATTCACTGTCTGGAGATTCTTTTCTTTTCTCCCTTCTTATTCCTCCTCCTCCTTTCTTCATATGTTGGGTGTTTTTTCTGTGCTCTTTTTAGGAGTGCTCCCATCTAGACCAGTCCCTGTAAGATGCCCTGTAGAGGTGGTTTGTGGAAAGCAAATTCCCTCAGCTTTTGCTTGTCTGGGAATTGTTTAATCCCGCCATCATATTTAAATGACAGTCGTGCTAGATACAGTATCCTTGGTTCAAGGCCCTTCTGTTTCATTGTATTAAATATATCATGCCATTCTCTTCTGGCCTGTAGGGTTTCTGTCGAGAAGTCTGATGTTAGCCTGATGGGTTTTCCTTTATAGGTGACCTTTTTCTCTCTAGCTGCCTTTAAAATTCTTTCCTTGTCCTTGATCTCTGCCATTTTAATTATTATGTGTCTTGGTGTTGTCCTCCTTGAATCCTTTCTGTTGGGGGTTCTGTGTATTTCCGTGGCCTGTTCGATTATTTCCTCCCCCAATTTGGGGAAGTTTTCAGCAATTATTTCTTCTAAGATACTTTCCATCTCTTTTCCTCTCTCTTCTTCTTCTGGAACCCCTATAATATGGATATTGTTCCTTTTGGATTGGTCACTCAGTTCACTTAACATTGTTTCATTCCTGGAGATCCTTTTGTCTCTCTCTATGTCAGCTTCTATGTGTTCCTGTTGTCTGGTTTCAATTCCATCAATGGTCTCTTGCATCTTATCCATTCTGCTTATAAACCCTTCCAGAGTTTGTTTCATTTCTGCAATCTCCTTTCTGGCATCTGTGATCTCCCTCCGGACTTCATCCCATTTCTCTTTCATATTTCTCTGCATCTCTGTCAGCATGTTTATAGTTCTTATTTTGAATATCTCCGCTGTTGCTGTGGGCGTGGCCTGGCTCGGGTTGCTGCTCCAAAGTGGTGGAGCCCCATTGGAAGGGGAGCGGCTGGGAGACTATTTATCTCCGTAAGGGGCCTCCGTGCTCCCTCCTGCCCAGTGGGTTAGAGTGCCCAGAGATCCCCAGATTCCCTGCCTCTGGACTAAGTGTCCCGCCCTGCCCCTTTAAGACTTCCAAAAAGCACTCGCCAAAAAAAAAAAAAATGGCTGCTCCTGTTTCTTTGTTCTCCGGCATCGGCCTCAGGCACCCACTCAGCTACCCTGCTGCCCTATTTCCCTAGTATCCAGGGCCCCACGCATGCACTCTGTCTACACTCTGTTCCGGATGGCTGGGGCTGAGTGTTCAGCCCTCCTGGGCTCCCTTTCCCTCTCTGATCGGACTCCTCTCCTCCCGCCGGGAGCTGGGGGAAGGCGTGCTCAGTCCCGCCAGGCCGGAGCTTGTATCTTACCCCCTTCGCGAGGCACTGGATTCTCACAGGTGTGGATGTTGTCTGGATGTTGCCCTGTGTCCTCTGGTCTCTATTTTAGGAAGAGTTGTCTTTGTTATATTTTCATAAATATATGTGGTTTTGGGAGGAGATTTCCACTGCTCTACTCATGCCGCCATCTTGGCTCCGCCTCTGTGCTTTTGATTTTTAAATATATTTGTACTGGGAAAGTTATTCCATATGACATGTTTTTAATGCTTTAAAATTTCTTTCCATATGGCTTTCATCTGTAAAGATCTGATAAGGAGTCTCCTTCCATTCTTATATTTGTACCTCTATATGTAATGTTTTCCCCTGAGATAGTCGATATATATATAGTAAATATAGACAGATATCCTAGAGATCCTGATTCTCCATATGAATCTGTGTATTATATAAAACTGTATATTATTTGAAAGTAGACTGTGATAAGCTAAATACATGCTTTGTTTAAGTTTACAGAAGACACTAAATAAATGACACAATGAGGTATAACTAATAAGCCAATAGAGTTATTCAAGTTGTTTTTTAAAAGTTAGTATCAAAGATATACAGGAAAATAAGAAAAAGAACAAAGAGCAAGTGGGAAGCATATAAAACAAACAGAATGTAATAAGGTAACCATACCAATCATTACATTAAATGTAAATGACATAAAATCATATATAGTCAAGTTGGAAGAATAAAAAAAGGCCAACTAGACACTGTTTCAAAATCCATGGCTTAAACTGTGTTAGCTATAGTCTGAGGGGAAGAATGGACTATAAATTATTCCTGAAAAATATGAAGAAGAATATATAGCTGAAGCAGTAAATAGGATTTATAATTTGGAAAGTTACTCTATTTCAGAGTCTGTTAGGGAAAGAACGTTTGGGTGTTTCCTGTAGACTGACTGTGGGTGTCACAGTCAGTGCCAAAAGAGGCAGTTGGACATTGTTTATGACCTAATCTAAGAGGACTGCCTAGAGAGGGAATCCGACCTCAGCAAATTGAAGCTAGAAGTATATTACAGGAAGCATATGAGAAGGAAATGTAATTTCAGATATCAAGATAGAGAGAGGTGAAGTCACCCACTTAGGACTTGTGGTGAGATATCTGCAAGGGGCATGTGTGACTCAGACTGACCCATACGGGCTCCTGAGGAAACGTCAGCTTTGAACATCTAGTGACACTGACTCTCATCAATGTCTGACAAGTGATAATATTCCTGTTCCTTTATCCTCTTTCCATTTTTCACTTTCCAGTCTCCAAGAGATCAGGGACTACAGCTTAAGAAGTTGTAAGAGGAGAGATGTGAAACTGGGGACAAAAGAACCTGGTTGTTTTGCCTCTCTGAGTGAAGCCTTCTCAATTTACAGCAGATGAGGCTAGGGCAGGGGGCAAAGCTTCAACATTAACTGAAGTTTAAAACTTTGAAAATTATCAAGGAACAGACATTTTAATTACTGGTCAAAAGACCTTTTATAACCCATGTCTGAAAAAAACTCAAGGATTACCATGTTTCATCCCAGGTATGGGTAATAAATAGCCTTATTGAATAAATCTAAAGGTACAATAGTGAGTGATGAAAATGAATGTTTGTTTATGATTGTACTTTGAAAATTATGCTTTGACTGTGTAAAGAAGGAATCATGTAAAGAGAGCAATCACTGACTGATACCGGTATAAAAATTTTGAAAGTATCTAATTTTGAAAATCTAACTCTTTCATTTAAATGTCAAATTTAAAAGACAGTAATATTTATATAGCTTTTTGTAAGTATCTGAACATTTTTCACACAAACATATTTCATTTAACAGCAATTCCCTATGGATGTGGAAAAACAAAAGAATTTGGTAATTTATCCAAGGTCAAGTGACTACTAAATGCAGAGTCAAAGCTATAATTCTGATTTTCTGATTCCAAGTACATATTTAAGTACTTTTCCAATATTTTAACTCTTAGAGAAAATAAATTATAGCTTATGTTCATTTGATACTATACTGTTTAAAAATTCTTAAGATTTTTTACTGGT
Source organism: Manis pentadactyla (assembly GCF_030020395.1). NCBI lineage: Eukaryota > Metazoa > Chordata > Mammalia > Pholidota > Manidae > Manis > Manis pentadactyla. The sequence continues at coordinate 78,531,446 of NC_080026.1, forward strand.
ATATTCACAAGGATAATGAAAATCTGAATGTATATTGAATTAGCTTTCCCTTCTTAACCTTGTGATTAACCAGACGCTTTGTGCTTAGAGTTTTAGCCTACCCAAAAGGTATGTCCAACATAAGGCACTGGTACCAAATGGGATCTGTGCTTGATCCATCTGAAGGGAATCAGCATAGAATGAATTTTAGAGGAGCTGGTATTGCTTTCTTTTGATTGAGTTTAAATCTGAAGTCACTACACACACCAGGCTCATATTTCCCCTCCTCACACTTCAATCAAAGCCAGAAAATTAATGTTTTTGAGCTCTGAAACCTGTAACTATCTGTACCACCCCTGTGGCTTTTCATTGCTTTCTCTGTTCAAGCTGCAATTTTATTTTGAATGTAATCTTTGCCCTCAGTAACATTTGTTTCTCTCCTTGCTAGAATCTGGACAAGGGGCTATAGAAGGAAAAATTCTTTATATTTCAGTGCAATTGTGAATTCCATTCTTTTCCCAGATAATGAAAAGGAACCCAAAGTAATAGTATCAAAGTCATTGGCAGTTGGTATAAAGACCTGAAAGAGACCTGGGTGTATTCATTGTGTTTGCTTGGTAGCCTTCAGCAAAATTAAAGACTGCATGAAAAAAGTAATCAACCATCAAAGAACATGGGACTTAAACCCATTTGCAATACCTTCACCTAACTTAAACTGTCCATCAGAAACAAAGGCACTTTTCCTTGGTTCATGATTTTGTTGAACACACTGAAAAAGCATTTTCAGATAGAATCTATTGTGTTACCACACACATATCATAGAAAGGCATATTTAAAAACAGTTCTGGACAAAATTCGTCAGAGCTTAATAGCCTCCCATTCTGTGAAGGTCTAAGGTTATTTGTCATTAAGGTATATGATGAAGAATTTCAGAGCACAGAAGTCTCACACATTTCTGATTTAAAAACAAATTAGTAGTATCAATTGACTTAGGCAATAATTATTAATCCGAGTAAAACCCTTGCAAAATTATGTTGTTATATAAAGACAGAAATACTGGTCTGAAAATGGACTGTCATTTCTTCGATAGACTAAAGGAAAATTTTACTTTGACCTTAATTCCTGGTTACACAGTCTGTTCCTTTCATTCCAGAAAATACATAACAAAGACTCTTCTTCATCAAGGCAAATTTAGGCAAAACTACAAAGTAGATCAAATGTTCCTGTATGCTTCTATTTATCTTCCCTGGGTCTTTGAGTTGATCTAAGCACACCCTTCCATTCTCCATTTTTCACAAGAGATCTTTTTACCATCCCTTCCTCTCTTAGATATATTCATCTCTAACAAATACACAGATAGAACAATGTATATGTATCCCTTGCAAGGTACACAATGACTCCATAAAGGTATAGAAGAGCTTCAGTGGAGAAAAAGAAAATATGAAGTTTGTTTAGAACAAGTTACAAATGCAGCCATCTCCAGGGTTCATGCATATTATAAATGAAGTAGACTTACTGTACTTTTGTCCTCATGTTAAAGCACTGAAATAAAAACTTGACACAAAGCAATATGCTCTCATCCATTTTCCTTGAAATATACAACTCTAAATTTATTTTTCCTACCTTAATATTTTGTAGTAGAGAAATATTTTTCTACTCTAAGAATAGCAAAAATTAAAAATGACACATTAAACTTATACTGGATATCAATGTTGAAAAATTTAAAAAGTAATATTGGAGAATATTTTGAACTATAATTCACATATCCCTTTCTAAACAATCTTTATTCATATCCAACATCTCTTTCCATGTGAAAATACAGGCCTAGGGAAGCTTGAAAGTCCAGTAATTTTGGAGACGCCAGTAATACAGATTTTGAAGTGGGAACACTTACTTTTAAAAACTTTTTTTGGAAACTCAACTTTTAGAGGCTACCTTACTCTGAGGGCCATATATCTGTGTGTGTGTATGTGTGTACATGTGTGTGTGCGTGTGTGTGTGTGTGTGTGTGTGTGTGTGTGTGTGTGTGACCACAATTAGCCCACAGGGCAAGAATTTCCAACATCGGGGATTTAAAATGAATTTTGTACAACACAAATTAAATCATGAAACTATGACATCACAAGAAATTCAACTTTACCCAACTTACACCTGTATAATTTTACTGAGTGCTCAGCCAGCACATAAGTCAACATAGTACAGAAATCAGCCTTTCACAATGCACTCATAGCCAACTCTCCAGTATTAGTTTATAAAGACATTAGCTGAAATGAATATTGGGCACAGGAAAGTTCTATGGGATTAAAACACGAGTTGTTTACATCTTATATTACTGTCACTTTAAATATGTGCTGTCAAGAGTGCAGAGCATTTCCTGCCATATGTAGAGATAATGCTGAGCAGAACTGCAGCATTTCTGAATTTATTTAATATTTCATTAAAGCATTAATGCAGTAACTCTAATTAAGGGACATTACATAGTTCATTAATTCATACTTCTTATGATGATATTAATACTTGGAATATAATTCTTTGTCATTCAGACATTGCTACCTTTCCTGTTGCTAGATGTCCACTTATATTTTTTAGCCTCTTATTGACATATAACATATAGAGGAAAAAATGAGTATATCATATTGGTTTGATGAATTTATACAAAAATATCATCTGCTTAATCAGCACAATAAGGTAATGGACATTTCTTAGCATGGCAGTAGCCCCTGTTGTGTCTCTTACTAGTTCACCTTCCTAAAGGGGTAACCAATATCCTGATTTTTACTCATGGATTAGTCTTGCCATCCTTTGAACTTCATAAGGGTACAATAGTATAGTACATAGAGTACATAAATTTTGTGACTGCTTTCATTCAAATATTATGTCTGTGAGATCATTTATACTGTAGAATGTATTTATATTTAGTTCATTCTTATCAGGGCATGATATTTCATTTTGTGAATAAATCATCATTTATATATGAATTCTCTCTTGACTGGTCTTCCACAGTATCCACGTTTTGACTACTACAAAGAGAACTACTACTATTAATATTCACACGTGTTTTGGGGAACACATATGAGCACTTTTTTTAGATGAAGAAAGAGATAAAATTGCTAGGCCATTGGTTTTATATCTGTCTCTTCCAAGTACTGCCAGTTTCCCAAATTCACTGAATTACATCAAATTGCTTTAGACTCCCAAAGCAGTATATGAGTTCCCATTTCTCAATGTTCTTCACATCAGTTTTTTAAATTGTGTTTTGTACATTAGCCACTCCAGTGATTGTGCATTTTCATTTAAAATATCCCTGATGACTAATAAAGTCAGACAACATTTTTCTAATATCTACCAATTGGATATCTTCTTTGGAGACATGGTCACTAATTCACTCATGTTTTGCTCATTTTCATATTTTTTAATTATATTTTTATTGTGTCGTTTTCAAAATCAATGACAATATATCCAATCCTTTGCAGTTCTACAATAAATTGGCTCATGACAAATATGAATAACAAATATTAAATTAGTAAGGACACCTTTTTAAAGTATTTTCCAAAAAAATATTAGAAATTATTTCCAACTTAATTTTTTCTGTAATTAGAATCCTTGAACATAAAGTTGATGATATCAGGAAATATGATTAGAAGCAGGAACAAATTATCATAGAAATGACAAATTCTCAATTTGATTTTTTCATTTATTTTACAATAATTTTGAGCACTTAATCATCTGTCAGATATTTTCCAAGAAATTGTATACAGGCAACACACAAATTGTTGCTCTTGTTATAAAAAGAAAATGCAAACCAATTCATTAGCATGACAACTTGTGTTCTGTTTGTTTTCTTTGTAATTCGACATCAAAAGAAAGCATGATAACCTCTCCAAAACTGTCTCTTGATGCTATTACGAAAAACATTTCTGAGTTGAAAATCTGAAGTATGCTCCATGTATGATTTTCCTAAGTTTTAACAGGGCATATATCCCAGAGTCGTAAATAATTTATTTGATTCTTAAGAGAGCTAGAGTGGATATGAGGCTGAGGGTGCCAAAGTTCACAATTATTTTCTGTGAGCAAATCAGTACTGATGGCTTGTGATGACGAATTATGTCCAGTTCAGAGAAGGAAAAGCCTTCCTTTGTTGCTGCCCCTTTTTGACTATTCAACAAGTGTCCATGCTACAGGATCCCTGTGCCGATGCCTGCATGCCTTTCAACTGTATGTAAACCATTGCTAGTTCTAAACTGCATACCAGCAAAGGAAACACGTTCAGTTGGAAGAAAATAAACATACGATGACTTAAAGATTTTTCTTTGACATACCCAAAAGCAAGGTTAGTCATAGGTTTTCTGGGTCATTAAAAGTAATGTCTTGTCATAGAAACTAACTACTTTGGCAACTATGTTTTAAAGAGAATATATAAAAGGTGAGCAATAGAATGTGTTAAAGGAAAAAAGGGATCATCCTTCTTTAGGATGCATAAATTAAAATATTGATTTTAAATATCAATTTGTTTTATTTTTAAAAGATGTTTAAAACAGAGGACTGGATTTGTATAAGTGACATTCTCAACAAGTCCTAGAATCCCATACATGTTTTTATATATTACACCTTACTTTATTTTTTTGTTGTTGTTTGGGGGTTTTTTTTGCTTAATTTTTTTGTTGTTGTTTGGTTTTTTGTTGTTGTTGCTCTAGTTGTGTTTTGGCTGGTTTTCTACCATAAGGAGTATGTTAGGAAGATGATTTCAATTTCTAAAAAGCTAAGCTAATAAAACTATATGTAAATGTATACATTTTTAAGACTCAACTCTTTTTTCTATGACATTTTTCCAAAGCAAGAAGCCAGGACATTGCAGACTTAGTGTCTGGTTGTTTGTTACTGCAGAAATGCCAGCAAACAGCAATGAGTTGATACATAGCTTTTGGATTTCAAAATTAATGTAGGAAAAGTAAAAAAAAAAAAATAGTAGTAGTTTCCTCAGATGATTTGTGGATGCTCTTTATCAGCAACTCCCTCCATCCAGGCAACCACACAGGAAAATACAATCTACAGTTAAAAAAAAAAAAAAGTTCTTGATATGAGAAAAGAATAGCTCAATGGAATCTTTAGGGTCTCCTCTACATAGAAATATGACATCTGCAGATAGTGACAGTTTTACTTCTTACTTACCAATTTGGATGCTTCTTATTTCTTTTCCTTGCCTATTGCTGTGGCTAGGACTTGCAATACTTTATGGAGTAAAAGCAGTGAGAGTGGCCATCCTGGTATTATTTCTGATCTTATAGGAAAGGTTTTCACTGTTGAGTATGATGTCAGCAAATTTGGCATATAAGGTCTTTATTATGTTGAAGCCCATTCCCTCTATACCACCTTTCTTGAGAGTTTTTATCATGAATGGATGGATGTTGAATTTGTCAAATGTCCTTTCTGCTTCTAATGAGATGATCATATAGTTTTCAACCTTAATTGTGTTAGTATGGTGCATCACATTCATTGATTTGCAGATATTGAAGTATTCTTGGTCCCTTTCTTCAATAAATACCACTTGATCATGGTGCATGATCTTTTTAATGGATTGTTGAATTTGGTGTGCTACTATTTTTTTTAATTTTGTTATCATTAATCTACAATTACATGAAGAACATTATGTTTACTAGGCTCCACCCTTCACCAAGATCCCCACCACACCCCATTACAGTCACTGTCCATCAGCGTAGTAAGATGCTGTAGAATCACTACTTGTCTTCTCTGTGTTGCACAGCCCTTCCCATGCCCCCCCAATATTATACATGCTAATCGTAATGCCCCCTTTCTGTGCTACTATTTTGTTGAGGATTTTTGCATCTACGTTCATCCAGGGTATTTCTGTTTTATGTGGTATTCTTGTCTGGTTTTGGTGTCAGGGAAATACTGGTCTTGTAAAATGAGTTTGGAAGCATTCCCTTTCTTCATTTTTTTTACAAGAGTTTAAGAAGAATGGGTATTAAATATACTGTGAACATTTGCTGGAATTTACCAGTGAAAGTGAATTGATTAGGAGGTTTCTGATAATAGATTCAGTCTCTTTAATAATAATCAGTCTATTCAGTTTTCTGTTATCATGTTTTAGTCTTGGAAGATTGTATATTTCCAGGAATTTATTAATTTCTTCTAAGTTGTTGAATTTGTTGGCATATAATTGTTCATACTAATCTCTTTGATCCCTTCAATCCTCTGTATTTCTGTGGTGTCAGTTTTAACCAGTTGTAATTTTTCTTTCATTTCTTATTTTATTTATTTGAGACTTCTCTATTTTTTCTTGATGAGTCTGGCTAAAACTTTGTGTCAATTTTATTTTTTATCTTTTCAAAGAACCAGCCCTTAATTTCACTGATCTTTTAAATTTATTTTCAGTCTGTTTTACATTTTTTTCTACTCTCATCTTTGTTATTTCTTTACCTCTACTAACTATGGGCTTCTTTTGTTCTAGTTCCTTTTGGTGTAAAGTTAGATTATTAGAAGTAATAAATGAATTCAATAGAGCTGCAGGATGCAAAATCAATACACAGAAATCTGTCACATTTCTATATATTAATAATAAACTATCAGAAAGAGAAACTAAAATGAGAATCCCATTTACAATTGCATCAAAAAGAATAAAATACTTTGGATATAAATGTATCCAAGGATGTGAAAAACCCATACACTGAAAACAGTAAGACACTGATAAAATAAATTGAAGAAGACACAAAAGTTATTCTATGTTCATGGGTGGGAAGAATTAATATTGTAAAAATGTCCATACTATCCCAAACAATCTACAGATTCAATGGAATTGCTGTCAAAAATCCTATATCATTTTTAACAGAAACAGAATAAATATGCCTAAATTTGTATAGAACCATAAAAGACCCGAAATAGCTAAAGAAATCTTGAGAAATAAGAACAAAGTTGGAGACATCATGCTGATTTCAAACTCAATTACAAAGCCTTATTACAAGACAGTATGGTACTGGCATAAAAACAGACACATAGATCAATGGAACAGAATAGAGAGCCCAGAAACAAACCCACACAAACATGGTCAGTCCATTTATAACAAAAGAATTAAGAATATACAGTGGGAAAAGGACAGTCTCTTTAATAAATGGTACTGGGAAACTGTACAGCCACATGCAAAAAAATGAGGATAGGCTACTATCTTACACCATAAACAAAAATTAACTCAAAATGGATTAAAGACTTGAATGTAAGACCTGAAACCATAAAACTAGAAGAAAACATAGGTAGTAAGCTCCTTGACATAAGTATTGGCATTAAATTTTTGGATCTGACTCCAAAAGCAAAGACAACAAAAGCAAAAATAAATGAGTAGGACTTTAAACCAGAAAGTTTCTGCACAGCAAAGGACACCATCAGCAAAATGAAAAAGCAACCTAGTGGACAAGAGAAAATATTTGCAAATCATGTATCTGATAAAGGGTTAGTATTCAAAATATATAAAGAACTCAACTCAATAGCAAAAAAAAAGGCAAGAAACAAACAAAACAAAAATCAACCTGATTAAAAAATGATAAGAAGATCTAGACATTTTTCCAAAAAACATATAGATGGACAACAAACACATGAAAAGATGTTCAACATCACTAATTCTCATGGAAACATGAATCAAAAACACAATAAAATATGACCTCCCACTAGTCAGTCTAGCATATCAAAACAATAAGAAATAGCAGGTGTTGGAGAGGATGTGGAGAAAAAGGAATTGTTGTACACTGCGGATGGATATGCAAATTGGTGCAACTACTATGGAAAAAAGTATAGACATTTCTCAAAAAATTAAAAGTAGATCCATGGTATGATTCAGCCATTGTACTACTGGGTATTTATCCAAAGAAAATAAAAACATTTGAGAAGATATATGTACCCCATGTTCACTGCAACATTATTTACAGTAGCCAAAATATGGAAATAAGTATCCACTCGTGTATTAATGGATAAAGATGATGTGGCATGTACATACATGATTCTTTACAGAAAAGGAAACCATCAACCATAAATATATATATATATATTATATATATATATACACACATATATATTAATGAATTGGATTGGAAATGGAAGAATTAATATTGTTAAAATGCCCATATTACCATAGCAATCTAAAGACTCAATGCAATTCCTGCCAAAAATCCTGTATCAATTTTCAAAGAAACAGAATAATAAGCCTAAAATTTGTGCACACACACACACACACACACACACAAATGGAGTATTAGCAATAAAAAAGGGAAATATTGCCATTTGCAACTACATGGATGGACCTGGAATGTATTATGCTAAATGAAATGTCAGACAGAAAGACAAAAGCTGTATGAATTCACTAATATGTGGAATTTATGAAACAACATGAATAAACAAAATGAAACAAAAGTCATAGATACAAAGAACAGATTGGTGGTAATTAGAGGGGTTGGATGGTGGTCAAAATAAGTGAAAGGGTAGCATATGGTTGTAGATGTTAACTAGACTTATTGTAGTGACCTTTTTATAGTGTATACAAATATCAAATTATTATATTGTAAATCTGAAACTAATAAGGTATATATCAATTTTATCTCACTGAAAAAAGTATGACAATTCCAAAAAAGAAAAGTAGTTTGAAAACAGAAACTAACATTAATTAATATACATTCTAGCTATTTCCTCCCAGCTAGCCTGTGGCCTTCCTATATAGAAATTCTGTAATTGTCACTGAAAATGGACTGGAAAGAAAAAGTAAAATATTTTATAAGTTATAAAACCTTGGCTTTTGTTATATAAAAGCAAAAACATAAACTTTATATTGCCAATAATTTGCATATATAATCTCTGCTCAGACCAGATGCCCACACCAGGTAAAGGATGGTAATGGAGAAAAGTCAGGAAAAATATGATATACCTCTCTGGATTTCTTAAAAACATCCTGAATGATGACTCTCGGCCCTGCTTCAAAATGAATGGAATTAGGGAAGACCAAGAAATTTACAGAAATCTGAGAGTAGAGATGCCTCATTTCTCAACTGGGGCATGAGTTAGTGATGTGGTTCCCACATCCCCTGGAGCTGAATATAAAGGGGACTTCATGGTGAGGTGTGTCTCAGAAAAGTAGAGTAGGCAGCCTACAAGGCATCTTATAAATATAATGGCTTTGCAGCCTAGAGACAACATATGAGTCTCCTAATAGCCTTTCACATGACTGAAGGAGAGCTAATTTTTACCATGCTACTTTGAAGGACCTGGAAAATTTTTGAGGGCAAAAATTCATGGGTCAAAGAGATTCATAGTCCTAATAAGGGAAAACTTCAGCAAAATGCTATACGGAATAGATGGCCAAAGTAATATAGAGGTACACACATTTCAGTATATGCTATATCAGTTAGCTATTGCTGGGTAACAAATCACTTTCTCTAGTGGCTAAAGCTCAAGAATGCATCATTTCTCAGAGATCTATGGGTTGGCTGTGGGTTCTATAGATCTAGTCTGCTTTATCTGATCTTGGATAGCATCATTCATAGATCTGTAATCAGCTGGATACTTGGCTAAAAACTGATTTAGCCAGTCTAGCAGGACCTCAGCTAGGATGAACTTTCATTTATGTATGTTTCACATCTTTCAAACATGCATGTTTTTATTTTGGTGGCAGGGTCAGAGAAAGTAGCAGATGCAAGCATATTTCCAAGATAATATTTTTTCAAAGTATGTTACAGTTGTATTGGTAAAGTAACTCTCATGAGAGGAGACTATGCAGTTATATGGCAAAGGTGTGAATACAAGGAGGACACAACTGAGGATATTAATGCAATCAGTCAACAAATGACAAAGAACAAGGCTGACAACAGTAGAGAGTAATGTAGTGAGACAGTGGTTTACAGGTAGCACAGTGGCAAAGAGGTTCTGTAAGCTTCTTTATCCCAAGAATTTACATGCTATGTCTAGGGGAAAAGATAAAGAGAAGACCACACTGAATTAAAAGAGTTCAGAAATTTAATATGCTTTCCTAAAATTTACTAAGATTTTCCCCAAAGGCATAATGAAGTTTCTGGATAAAGATGATTTATAGGGGAAAATGATGTTTTGCTTACTTGGATATATGGCCTGAAAAGTCAAAGCAGCATATAGGTTTCAGATGTGCCTAATTTCTTTGTAAAACCAATATTTTAATTTTATATTAATTTTGATTGGCTTGTGGATTCTTTACATAACGCTCTTGCAAACCAAAAGAGATAACATATACATAAGTTGAAGAAAAGCTGTCTTTTTAATTTCCTGAAATATTCTGTAGTTATTTAATTTCAATTTTGGGTGATACCACCCAATCTAAACCCTTATTATATTAGTGCTGTACAATTATATTGGCATCCTAATGATCTCTGATAGATCTGTTCCCTGGCCAACTTAACAGTCACTACAATAATTAAATGAATTAGCACATACATAGCACTCACACTAGTGACTGGAACACCACAAGGAATTCAAATGAGTAGTTGTTGTTATACTTATCATTTCAATATCAAGACAAATACAACCTCATGAGCTAACTGTTTTCATATTTTCAATTGTCTGCTTCTACAATATTTACCTTTTTTTTTTTGGTATGAATTGCCACATGCACTCACATTATATCATTCTTTCATCTTTTTCTCTTCACCTTCCAGACTGAAATCTTGTCCACACTAAGTTTCTGCAAGAAAGCTGCAGTCCTGTTTTCTCTATATTTCCTGCACAGCCACCATCAGGGAAACAATTTCCCTCTCTTCTGAAAATGAATGCAAGAAATACAGATAAATCTAATGAGGAGGTGACATACAGAACTGTAGCTATCCTGAATCTTGTAATATATACTTTATCCAGAATGTTAAAAATACTTTTGTCAGTTCATTTTTCACACTAAATTGTTGATTTTCAGTGTCTCTTGAAGTATTAGAACATCTGGCAGCAGTAGGACTGCATTTTCAAGTAGCAGGAGTTTCTAGTTTGCTAATATCCATCATTCCCAACTTACCATGGAACTTGAACTCTTTCTTTTCTACATTAGAGAAATAGATTATGTCTCTATCAAGGGTGAGAAATTTGGGTGTTTTCAGACATGGGAGAAAGCATATTTCTTTGTAAAGAGAAAAATACTCATACATGTTTAATTAGCAAACACATGCTCTCATTTGTTTCTCTTATGGGATTTTTTATTTTGCAACCTATGCTCCAAAGCAACAAACCACATATTGTCTCATTTTTTTGAAATAAATTCTGTACATATACTCTATGTCATTTTTTAGATTATAAATTACCTAGGATAAGGAACCCCATTTTAATGTATAGTCTACACTTAATACTTGAATACTTTAACTAAACTTGTTTTCATAAATTATTTCACCTTGTTCATATATATATATGTACATACACAAACACAGTGAGAAAGAGAAAAAACATTTGGGAAAGACATATTTCAGAACATTATGACTGCAAAGTGATGAAAATGATGTTAAAATCCACCACATTTAATGTTGTCACTGACTTACAAATATTGGAATTTTCATTTCTCTTATTACCATCTCTGAATTTCCATTTAGCCATTATAATTTGGGTTTATATGAAGTTTTATGTCAGGTGAAGTTCTGTTTAGTAATGCTATCTAATGTAGTCTCCCAAATTCTCATGTCTGTCAATGAGCCTTCCCTCATTCTTTGGCAATATAACCAGTCTTTCTTGTCAACACTTAGACTTAAGATGCTCTTGAAAAGAAAGAGAATCAAGATCAAGTAAGTTTGTGAAATGCATTGAAATGCATTTTCATCTCAGGAATCTTTTTAGCAAATGTTAGTATATCCAAGACTGAAATGTTGGATGAAGGAACTCCTTAATTTAATATAACTCAGCATTTCAAATGCATTTGACTGTGGAGCACTTTTATTTAATCCATTAAAAACGAAGTCTGGACCTAAATGATGTGTGTGGTGTGTCTGTGCAGTATTTTGTTTACCAACTAAACATACCAAAATAACATTGTGGAAATTCAATTCATGTTTTCAAATGAAGCACTTTGAAAGTATTTTGGCTATGCTAATGAAAGGGATTTATCTTAGACTCTGGCTACACAGGCAAAAGGAAGCTTTAAGCTGAGGCAATTATCTTGTTAAAGTGACATATGAACAGAAATAAAAATAAGGATAGAACTCTTTTTTAAAAAGTGATTCAAACTCAATATGTAATTTGATTATTAGATGAATTGTTTATATTTTGATTCAGTGAGTAGAAAAACACCTTTCTGTATTTCTTAACAGCAGCATTATATATGCATTATATTAATAAACATTTAAAATATGTCACAGATGGCAAAGGATAATTCAGGGGATGCTATCAGTGGAAGTTTCTAAGGGGTGCCACTTAAAGACTACCGATATATTTAAAAATTCTAATGGTAAGAGAATTATGATTCCACCATGAAAACTACTGTCTCCTATCACAAGACATGTTTAGAAACATAATTCTTATTCTGTAATATAAGTAATCTAAAATTTATGACTATGAATAATCTAAATCTATGAATAAGTTGTCACTATACTAATTGTACTCATCTATGTCATTACTTTGTATTTTCATTCTGAATATTATAATTATCTTGCAATTTTACTAATTTTGCTAAATCATTACTATCATAACAAATTTATGCTTAGTATTTTATTGCTCAAAAATATTTCTCAAAAAGAAGGAAGAAACTGGTATCAGAGAGATCAAGAAGGAGATTAATTCATTAATTAGCATCAATTTAAACTATCAATGAGTGTTATGCTTTCTGACAAATTAATCAGTTTCACACACCTCTTAATATTTAGTTACATGTAGGTTATTAAATGGCCACTGCATACCTAAGCAATTTAAATATGACATGCTACATTGCTACATTAATGTAAGGTTTAACTAAGTTAACACTGACCACACAATAAATAGACCAGGGATAATACAATTGTCCACATGGACATCTAGGAAAATCATCCAAAAATAATAGCATATTGGCAAATAGCCCACTGAGAACTGTTTCCTCATATGCTACAGTCCTGTGGGGACCAATGAAAGTGAGCCCTGCTGGCCACCACAGACAGGCAATCAAGGCGGGTGTCCTCTGGGTGGAGGCCTTAAAAGCTGGGACATCAGATCCTTGTACAAGCTCTTTTCAAGGAGGCCCTGTGACCTGGAGTGGGTCAGAGGAGTAGGTGGAGACGACTGCTTGTCTCTCTTTGTCTTCAAGGAGAATCAGTCACAGTTGTCCCTAGATGTGTTCTATATCAGAAGACTGAACTTCAAGCAGCAATTTTTAAAATATGTAAATTGACCTTTTCAGGGAAAACCTGGGAAATGGGTTCTCTTTGTTTTCACTTCATCTACCTGTTTTAATGTGGGTATTTCCTCATTTGCCCAGGGTGTAAAAGTCACTTGGCTAGTTTTTAGATTTCTTTCAGAGGTAATTGCTCCAAGTGCAGCTATAGATTTGCAGTGCCCATGGGAGCAGGTGAGTTCAGGAGCCTCCTATGTTGCCATCATGGACCAGAACCTCTCTAGATGATCTTAATTGAAATCTGCATCAAGAAAATAAAACAACTCTTAGAGCTTTAATGGAATAACTGGAAAATATAATGTGTATTGATATTTTCAAGATAATATTGCATCAATGTTAAATTTTCTGAGTGATAATTGTGTTGGAGTTTTAGTAGAAGTGAATTTTTCACAGGAGACATCCTAAATACTTCAGAAGAAATCATACACAGGTAATTTTTAAAGAATGTAATTCTAGAACTATATCTAGCATCTTTAAGTACAGCTAAAAATGAAATATTCTGGATATTGCTTTCTTTCTCCAAGAAAAAAAAAGCTGATCTTTTGAAACATTTAGTCTATATATAACATCTCCAAAAAGACCAGCCAAAGAAACCAATTTTATAACAGGTTTGGTCAACTGTTCATATTAATATTAGGAGCAATACTGATAAAAATTAATAATGTTTAAAGAGAAAAGATTCATTCATGCCAGGCCAGCTAGAGGGCAGTCTTGCCTATGGAAACTACACTGGTTTAATGCAAAGGCTGCAACCTGTGCATGGATCACTGGCCCTCACAATGGATACAGTCACTGCAGCCAGGAAGCAGGAAAAAGCTCACTCTTTAGGGGAGGCACCGGCACCGCTCATCTGCCACCACTACAATCACTCCAGGTGCTGGGCACCTCCGAAGAGCAGAGCTTCTGGGCACTAGAGGGTGACACCTACACAAACCTAACATTTCTCATTATCCAATAGGAATATGAAAAGTCAGAAGAACCTTGTTCAATCCCAAATCCCTCAAACACCAGAAAGAGGGAGTGGTGAGACTGAAATCAGCAATCTTCCTGAAAAAGAATTCAAAATAAAAGTCAAAAAACATGCTAATGGAGCTATGGAAAAATATTCAAGAGCTAAGGGATGAATTCAGGAGAGAGACAGACACCTTAAAAAATATAGCAGCTGAAATGAAAAATAAAATTGAGGGATTTAAAAGCAGATTAGATGAGGTAGAGGAGACGGTAAATGGAATACAAACTAGAGAACAGGAATAAAAAGAAGTTGAGGCAGAGAGAGAAGAAAGGATCTCTGGGAATGAAAGAATATTAAGAGAACTATGTGACCAATCCAAACAGAACAATATTCACATTAAAGGGGAACTAGAAAAAGAAGAGGGAGAAAAAGGGATAGAAAGTGTCTTTGCAGAAAAAACTGCTAAAAACCTCCCCAATCTTGAGAAGGAAACAGTCTCTCAGGTCATGGAAGTGCACAGAACTCCCAACACAAGGCACCTAAGGAAGGCAACACCAAGACATATAATAATTAAAAAGGCAAAGATTAAGCACAAGGACAGAGTATTAAAAGCAGCCACAGTGAGAAAAAAGATCATGTACAAAGGAAAACCCATCAGGCTATTGCATCAGATTTCTCAGCAGAAACCTTACAGGCCAGAAGGGAGTGGCATGATATATTCAATACAATGAAACAGAAGGGCCTCAGATGAAGAATATTCAACCCAGCAAGATTTACATTTAAATTTGAAGGAGGAATTAATCATTTCTCAGGTAAGCAAGAGTTGAGGGAATATACCTACCATAAATGATCTTTACAGTGTATTTTAAAGGGACTGCTCTAGATGGAAGTGCTCCTAAGACTCAATAGATGTCACCTGAGAAAATAAAACCACAGCTAAGGAAGTAGACCAATTAATTACCAACCAAATGCAAAATTAAATCAGTTACCCAAAAAGTCAGTCAAGCAATACACAAGAAGTACAGAAAATGACACCTAATATATAAAGAGTGGAGGAGGAAGAAAAAGAAGGGGGAAAAATAAGAATACTCAGATTGTGTTTATCATAGTGTAATAAGTGAGTTAAGTGAAACTGTTAGATAATAAAGAAGATGGCATTGAACATTTGGTAACCAAGAATCTAAAACCTGCAATGGCAAGAAGTACATATCTATCAATAATCACCATAACTATAAATGGACTAAATGCACCAATCAAAAGACTTAGAGCTACAGAACAGATAAAAAAGCAAAACCCATCTACATGCTGCCTACAAGAGACTCACTTCAAACCCAAAGACATACACAGACTAAAAGTGAAGTAATGGGAAAAGATATTTCATGCACACAATAGAGAGAAAAAAGCTGGAGTTGCAGTACTTGTATTAGATAAAATAGACTTCAAAACAAAGAAAGTAACAAGAAACAAAGAAGGACATTATATAATGATAAAGGGGTCAGTTGAACAAGAGGATATAACCATTATAAATATCTACGCACCCAATATAGGAACACCTAAATATGTGAAACAAATACAAACAGAATTAAAGAGGGCAACAGAATTTAATGGTCTCATTTTAGGAGGCTTCAACACTCCAGTGACTCCAAAGGACAGATCAACCAGACAGAAAATAAGTAAAGAGACAGAGGCACTGAAAACTATAGCGATGGACCTAACAGACATATACAGAATACTCCACTCAAAAGCAGCAGGACACACATTATTCTCAAGTGCACAGGGAACATTTTCCAGAATAGATCACATACTAGGCCACAAAAAGAGCCTCAATATATTCAAAAAGACTGAAATTGTGCCAACCAACTTCTCAGTTCACAAAGGTGTGAATATAGAAATAAAGTGGAAAGAAAAAAAGGTCCACAAATACATGTAGGCTTAACAACACTCTCTTAAATAATCAATGGATCAATGACCAAATAAAAACAGATATCAAACAATATATGGAGACAAATGACAATGATAATTCAATACCACAAAATCTGCGGGACACAACAAAGCTCTTGCTAAGAGGCAAGTATACTGCAATACAGGCGTACCTCAGGAAAGAAGAATAATCCCATATAAACAGTCTAAACACAATTAATGAAGCTAGAAAAGGAAGAACAAATAGGTCCCACAGTCAGGAGGAGGGAAATAATAAAGATTAGAGCATAAATAAATAAAATTTAGAAGAATAAAACAACAGAAAGAATCAATGAAAGCAGAAGCTGGTTCTCTGAGAAAATAAACAAAATAGATAAACCCTTAGCCCGATTTATCAAGAGAAAAAGAGAGTGTACACACATAAACAGAATGAGAAATGAGAAAGGAAAACATTGCAGACACCACTAATAAAATCAGGCAAAGACACCACAAAAAAGAGTCACAGACCAATATCCCTAATGAATATAGATGCAAAAATACTCAATAAAATATTAGCAAACCGAATTCAAAAATATATCAAAAAGATAACACATCATGATCAAATGGAATTTATACCAGGGATGCAAGTATGGTACAATATTAGAAAATCCATCAACATCACTCACTACATTAACAAAAAGAAGGACAAAAATCACATGATCATCTCCATAGATGCTAAAAAAGCATATGACAAAATTCAACATCCATTCATAATAAAAACTCTCTCTCAACAAAATGGGTATAGAGGGCAAGGACCTCAACATAATAAAGGCCATATATGACAAACCCACAGCCAACATCAAACTTAACAGTGAAAAGCTAAAAGCTTTTCCTCTAAGATCAGAAACAAGACAAAGATGCCCACTCTTCCCACTTCTATTCAGCATAGTACTGGAGGTACTAGCCACAGCAATCAGACAACACCAAGAAATAAAAGGTATCCAGATTGTCAAGGAACAAGTTAAACTGTCATTGTTTGCTGATGATATTATATTGTACATAAAAAAACCCTAAGGAATCCACTTCAAAACTCCTAGAACTATTATCTGAATTCAGTGAAGTTTCAGGATACAAAATTAATACACAGAAATTTGTTGCATTTCTATATACTAATGACAAACTAGCAGAAAGAGAAATCAGGAAAACAACTCCATTCACAATTGCATCAAAAAGAATTAAATACCTAGGAATAAACTTAACCAAGGAAGTGAAAGACCTGTACCCTGAAAACTCCAAGATACTATTGAGAGACATCAAAGAAGACACCAACAAATGGAAGTACCTCCTGTGCTCATGGATAGAAAGAATACTGTCAAAATGACCATCCTGCCTAAAGCAATCTACAGATTCAATACAATCCCTATCAAAATATCAACAGCATTCTTCAATTAATAGAAAAAAGTTTTAAAATTCATATGTAACCACAAAGGACCCCAAATAGCCAAAACAATCCTTAAAAGGAAGAATAAAGCAGGGGGGATTATGCTCCCCAACTTCAAGCTCTACTACAAAGCCACAGTAATCAAGACAATTTGGTACTGGCACAGGAACAGACCCATTAATCAACGGAACAGAATAGAGAGCCCAGATATAAATGGACACATATATGGCCAATTAATATATGATAAAGGAGCCATCGACATACAGTGGAGAAATGACAGCCTTTTCAATGACATACAGTGGAGAAATGACAGCTTATTCAACTGGTGTCGGCAAAACTGGAGAGCTACATGTAAGAGAATAAAACTGGATTATTGTCTAACTCCTTACACAAAGTAAACTCAAAATGGATCAAAGTCCTGAATATAAGTCATAAAACTATAAAACTCTTAGAAGAAAACATAGGCAAAAATCTCTTGAATATAAGCATGAGCAACTTTTTCATGAACATATCTCCTAAAGAAGATGTGGTACATATTCACAATGGAATACTATTCAGCCATAAGAAAGAAACAAATCCTACCATTTACAATGCATGGATGGAGCTAGAGGGTATTATGCTCAGTGAAAAAAGTCAGGCAGAGAAAGACAAATACCAAATGATTGCCCTCGTTTGTGGAGTATAACAACAAAGCAAAACTGAAGGAACAAAATAGCAGCAGACTCACAGTCCCCAAGAAGGGACTAGCAGCTACCAAAGGGGAGGGGTTGGAGAGGGCGGGTAGTGAGGAAAGGAGAAGGGGATTGTGAGATATCATAACTGGTGCGCATGATGTGTGTGAGGCCATGGAAAAAAAGACAAATAGGGACTCAGTGCATCTTGCTACACTGATAGACAGTGTCCGCAATGGGATATGGGGTGGGACTCGATAATAAGTGTGACTGTAATAACTACATTGTTTTTCTTGTGAAACCTTCATAAGAGTGTATATAAATGATACCTTAATAAAAAATAAATTAAAAATAAATTAATGAAATTGCTCTCCATTCTATATGGTTACTGTTTATATGACAGAAGTAGATCCATCCATCAGTAGATGGTCAAAACACCATCTAAGTCATGTAGTTAATAAATTTTATGTCAGAGGTTTCATTGTGTGAAAGTTTGGTGATTCAATTCTAGGAAAATGGAGAATACCAAGATATGCTTAACAAAAAATTAGATCAACAACTTTCATTTTAAAACCTAGAGAAATAACTTTAACAACAATTAAGGAATGAATTTTTAGTAAATATATTTGTTAGTATGTTTGTTCCACTTCCTGTATTTTGCATATATACAATACTGTTACCCATCACAGATTGATGTTTTGTTTGATTCTGAATAGTGTGCTAAATCTATAAGAAAAGTATGAATATTTATATATATCAGAATATGTTTGAATATATGTAACAGATTTTTATGCCACACTTAGCCAAATTTTTGTCTTTGTAATGGTGAAATATACAATGCAGTTACCTATCTCCATTCTCACTACAATAGTTTTTCTCCTATAATGAAAAAAAAATGGAATGAAAAAGAAAAAGATATTATAAATTATTTATTTGCCTTTCTGTTTGTCAAATAATATATTTAGTTGAACTGGTAAATATTTAACCACACAATGAAGATAAGGTCATTTCAAATACAGAATTTTACTGCTTTTTCAAAATCAGGGTTTTAAGCTCCATTTATCTTCTATTTTAGACTTTGTGTACAGCTTAAACTGCCTCTTCAGTAGTTCTTTAATCCAAATACTCTTAGATCTTGGAATAATACTATTAAGGTAATAATTGTTTTCTTAAATAAATATGTTGCCAAAAACATCAGTTAGCGATTGTGTAAATATCAACACAAAATTTCACTGGTATTAAAAAATAAAGATTTAGCTTGTGTGTATCTGGATCATGTATAAATCAGCTAATATAAGCTTAGCCCAGCTGAGATAGCCCTGTTGAGACACTTGGCACCACGTCTTCCAACCTCTAACTAGAACTAGCAGGTTAGAATTGATATGTTCTCTCCCATGATGATAGTAACAGCATAATGGAAGGCCCAAGTGTCAATCTTGTATGAATACTTTGCTTGTGTTAGATCTGTTAGTATCACCAACAGACCTTTGGCTTTGACCCTGTCAGGAGTATAATTAAAAGCTTGTTTTTTGATGAATCATTTGTTGTATTAGATTGAAATTCATTTGTCTTAATGTTTATTACTTTTCTTGCTTTGTATTTTTATTCCTATCCTATCTACAGCCTCATGTAAGTTATTTCACACTTTGGTAATGTTTAATGCTTCTAATATTTCATAAAGAATTAAAAATGATTCTTTAGAAAGAATAACCTTCAGTTTAGAGTGATCAATTACCCTTTGAATTATAACAACTTATTCTAAAATACAAATGTTTAATTAAAAGAGAAAAACACATCCAGTCCACCATAAGGAAACCCTATCTTGGGATTTTATGAGACATCACAAGAAAAAAATTTTCAGTTTCTTCAGTTCTCCGTATTACTGCTTTTTGACCAAAATGAAGGGACCTATACTTGTATGTCTAGCTTAAATTCTTCATGTTGTAATAACTGAAATGATACTTAATAACCATTGAGCAACTGCTTCCAGATACTATATTAAGCAAACTATATAAAATATTTCACTAATTTCACACAACAAGATTATGCACTAGATATATCTTCATATAAGATTTTTCAATTCACAAAGTTAATAAGTGACAGACTCAGGCCTTTATCCAAGGCAGCCCAATCTTGCAAAAGCTTGTGCTATAAAAAATATGCCTAGATCAATTTCTACGCTCTTGAAAAAATATATTATTTTATACTAATAATTGATTTAACCTCATTATTTCAAAAATCTAAGCATTACAAAAGTATATAGAGTAAATGTGGAAATGTCATCATCTCACCCTAGTTACAATCTACATTAGGATGTAACTACTTTTAATAATGTAAAGATCTGTGGTTGCCAAGGGTTCAGGGAGAGAGGGGGGTTAATAGGAGAGGAGTTCAAGGAAAGAGTGGGAGTTAATAAAACAGAGTATTTTTAAATGTTGAAACTATTTTGTATGATACAGAAATGGTAGAAATATAGTGTTATGAATTTGTCAAAACCCATATCACTATACAACACAAAGAATGTAAACTATAGACTTCAGTTAATAATAATCCATTAATATTGTTTCATCCATTGTAACAAATGTGGCATTCTAATGCAATACAGTTGACCCTTGAACAACATGGGAGTTGGGGGTGCCAACTGTCTACAGTAGAAAATATGTACAGCTTTTGACTCTACAAAAACTTAACCACTAATTACTTACTATTGACCAGAAGCCTTACTGATAACATAAACAGTCAATTAACATGTATTTGGTATATGTATTATAGACTGTATTAGTATAAAGTAAGCTAAAGAAAGTATTTTTTCAAATTGTTGCAAATCTCCAAAAATTACTAATACATTTATTTAAAGAAACACACACAAATGTGGACCCATACAGTTCAAATCCATGTTGTTTGCAGGTCAACCACATATTAATAATAGGGAAATTACATGTGTGGGAAGGAAAGGGTATATATGGGAACTCTGTATTTTCTCTCAAATTTTCTGTAAATCTAAATCTGATTTAAAAAAGCAGACTATTTTTTTAAAATGCAAAAACCTTCCATTTCCAGCCTATTTTTACATAGGTATGGCTAAATAATAACCACAGATATTGACAGTATGGCTCCATGAAGAGCTTTTAAAGTAGATGCAAGGGAAGAAGTAATATAAGACAATGGATGTCCAATGATATCTAAAAGAAATTAGAAAAACTAGATTCCTATAGATTATAGTGATAAATCTTATTTTGAAACATCTTCCTTACGTGAAAAAATTAAGCCACTATATTGAAATCTTTAAAGTAGCTCTATGCATTCTCCAGATATGGAAAAAACATATATTATATTTCAAGATTGACAGTAACTGCTAAAACACTCTTAATAAATAAAAATTTAAAAACTCTCAATATAAAACTCAAAACCATTGAGAAATATTTTTCACAGATTCCAATACCAAATATCATGATGTCTAATTTTTCTTATGAGAGGAAAAAGTATTTTTTTAACAATGTCATTTTAAATATGTTCCTGATAATTACTAAGGAAAAATAAAATATTTAAGGTTACAATGACCATTTTTATATTCCACTTTTATGAATTTTCTGCTTGGACAATTTTTCCACTAAATTATCTATGCCCTATTAATTAAATACATATATTAATATATATATATATACACATTTGTCTAGATAGTAGTGCAATATCAATCTCATTTTTTTTCAAGGCACATTAACATCAATAGCCCAGGCAATATCTTTTTATTCTGTTTAATTGTACTTATTTATATTCCTCCTCTATCCCTTAATCACTTCTCTTATTTTAATGCATTTAATAAAGTTTATTGATTATATTTCTGCCAATATGTCATGGAAAAAATATATAGCATTTGATAATTCATTTTTTTAATTAAGGTATCATTGATATACAATCTTATAAAGGTTTCATATGGGCAATATTGTGGTTTCAACATTCATCCATATTATCAAGTCCCCCACACAGACCTCAGTGCAGTCACTGTCCATCAGCAAAGTAAGATGCTATAGGGTCATTACTTGTCTTCTTGGTGCTGTATTGCCTTCCCAATGATCCACACACACACTCTGTGTGCCAATCATAATGCCCCTCAATTCTCTTCTCCCTCCCTCCTCACCTGCCCTCTTCCACCCTTCCTCTTTGATAACCACTAGTCCCTTCTTGGAGTCTGTGAGTCTGCTGCTGTTTTGTTCCTTTAGTTTTGCTTTGTTGTTATACTCCACAAATGAGTGAAATCATTTGGTACTTGACTTTCTCTGCCTGGCTTATTTCACTGAGTATAATACCCTTTAGCTCCATCCATGTTGTGGAAAATGGTAGGATTTGTTTTCTTCTTATGGCTGAATAATATTCCATTGTGTATATGTACCACATTTTCTTTATTCATGATGATGCATTTTTAAGTTAAAAATGTTAGTGTGTAATAAAACTCTTTGCTTCTTTCTTATTTCATGATAGACTGGTGAAATCTACTAATCTTGCTGAAAGTGAATATTTTTATCTGAAATTCTTGCTGAATCCCTCTATTAATTCAATCAATCTACCTATTTACCTGCCTACCTATTTATTTCAAGAGGAATTATTTATAAACATAAAATCCTAGATCTTAGAAATACAACTTGATAGGCTAAGTATATTTTGATAATTGTAAACACACCTGTAACTATAGCCCATAGAAATATACTCCATCATCACTAATAAAGTCTCTCCTTCACCCTTTCTAGACAATCATCTCCACACAATCTACTTCTGATATGCCACCATATAATGGTTTTGCATGATCTTGGATTTCATAAAATTGTCATCACAGAGACTATAATCTATGCCTGGCTTTATCTCAACATAGTGTTTTCCATAGTCATCTCTTCTGTGTATCAGTATCTCATTCATTTTTATTGCTGGCTAATATTTCCTATTATTGGATACTTGGGATATTTACAATTTATGATTATAAGACTACTGTAAAATTTTGTTGAACAAGGTTTTTTATAGATTGACATTTCTTTTTCCTGAGTAAATACCTTGCAGAAATATTGCTGTATCAAAGGGAAGATGTATTTGTCACCTTGCCACTCATATTCTACACAGTACTGGAAAGCCTATCTGGAGCAATCAGGCATGATGAAGAAATAAAGGCTAATAATCAGAATGGAACATTAAAATTGTCATTTTTGCAGATGATATGATCTTATTATGTAGACAATCCTAAAGATTCAGCCAAAGGCTTCTGGAATCAATCAACAAATTCAGTAAAGTTGCAGGATATAATATCAATATGCAGAACTTAGTTGCATTTCTATACAACAGCAGCATATTCCTGAATAGGAAATAAGTTAAAACACCCCATTCACAATAACATCGAAAACAATAAAAGACTTAGGAATAAATTTTACAAAGGAATTGAAAGATTTGTACATTAAAAACTATAGCACTTTAATGGCAGAAATTAAAGAAGACACAAACAAATGAAAATATAATCTATGCTCAAGCATTGAAAGAACTAATATGAAAATATCCATACTATCTATATCTATCTATAGAGTCAATGTAATACTATCAGAATCCCAATGGTATTTTACACAGAAATATAAAAACAATACTAAAATTTTTATGGAATTTGGGAGACCCTGAATAACCAAAGAAAGCATGAAAAAGAAATACAAATTTGGAGACATCACACTTCTGATTTCAAATTATACTTGAAAGCTATAGTAATTAAAATTGCATGGAACTGGCATAAAAGTAGACACACAGACCAATGGAACAGAATAGGGAGACAAGAGTCAACTAGTATTTGACAAGGGAGCCATGAATGCTCAATAGGGAAAGGATATTCTCTTCAGTAAGTGGTCCTGGGAAAACTGGATAAGCACATGCAAAAAAAAAAAGAAATTAAACCTATGTGTGTCTTATACCATTGACAAAGAAAGCTTGAAATGGACAGACTTAAGAACTGATATTGTAAAACTCCTAGAAGTAACCAGGGAAGAAGCTCCTTGATAATGTTTTTTTAGATAGGACACCAAAAGCACATGGAACAAAAGCAAAATTAACAAGTTGTTCACCAAACTAAAAAAACTTATGCACTGCAAGAGAAGCAATCCACTGAATGAAAGGCAACCTATGGAATGGGAGAATATAGCTGAAAATTATGTCAGATACAACATTAACATCTTTAATATAAGAAGAACTCATAAAATTCAATAGCAAAAAAACAAAAATTCCAATTACAAAATAGACAGAGGAACTAAATAGACATTTTTCCAAAGAAGACATCCAAATGGCCAATAGGTATATGAAAAGATGCTCAGCAACACTAATCATCAGGGAAATGCAAATCAGAACCACAATGAGTTATCACTTCACACCTGTTAGAATGGCTGTCATCAAAAAGACAACTGTTGATGAGAATGTGGAGAAAAGGTAATCTCTGTGCACCCTTGGTGAGAATGTAAATTGGTTCAGCCACTAAAACAGAATAGGGGTTCTTCAAAATTAAAAACAGAACTGTCATATGATCCAACAATCCCACTTCTGATATCTGTAAGTTATCGGCACCCCTGATATTACCCCTGATATTACTGCAGCATTATTCACTATAGCCAAGAAATAGAAACAACCTTGGTGTCTATCAAAAAATCAAGGGCAAAATAGGTGTGATAAAGATAGAGGCAGCAATAGAGAAAAAAACAGACAAAGAGATGATATATAATAGAATATTATTCAGCCATGAGAAAGAAGGAAATCGTGCCATTTGGGACAGCATGGATTACACTTCATGAGAAAAGTCAAAGAAAGGAAAATACCATATGATACCACGTACTTAGCATCCAAAAAAGCTGAACTTGTAGAAACATAAATTAGAATGGTGGTTGCCAGGATTTGGGGTGTGAGGAGATATTGATCAAATGGTAAAAACTTGCAAGTAGAACGAATAAATTTCAGGGATCAAATGCCTAGCACAGTTATCAGTCAACAATACTGCATTATATACTTCAAAATTGTTATGAGATTAGATCTGAAATGTTCTTACCAAAATAATAATAATTATTATTATGTTATGTAATAGAGATGTTATTTAATGCTGTGTTGGTAACTCATAATGCAGTATGAAAATATACCAAATCAATTGTTGTACACCTTGATTATACAATGTTATATGTCAATTCTTTCTGAATTAAAAAAATGCTTTTTTCTAATAAATATTAGCTGTTCTTTCCTGTAGGCCTTAGTTTCTAACATCACAAAAATATTACATTTCACCACACATAGCTTATTGAAAATAAGTGCTAACAACAGGCAAAGTTAAAAGGAAAATTAGAAATTAAGGGAAATAATCAGAAGAAAGTAAACATACTAACAGATGACACCCATCCGTTCTGTTAATGTTCACTGCAGAAGGCAGGTGGGGTTTAGGTTTAATTGACGGCTCTCTTAGGGAGAGCTGCACGGCTTACTTCTCACAAGTTCTAATGCACATAGGAAATTTATTCTCCCTCTGTGCCTGAGTTTTCCATGTAATTAAGTGATGGATCTATCAATAGGGTGAATGTGCTAGGGAAAATTAGGAAAGAGAGAAACTCTTCTGGTTCCTCTTCCTTCACACACCCTGTTTTTTTCTATTTTCCCTGGTCCTTGATAATGTATCTGGGCCTTCTCAAAGCTTTCTGTTTTCTTCAGTTTTTTTTAAATTCCACTTCACTATATAGCAAAATTTTATAGTACATCTCACCAATATCTTCCTCTGCACAGCGAAGCACTGCATTTGGCTTGAAGACCCGCACTGGGAAGGGCCCCGTCCTAACTGCTGCTGGCCCATTATGCCAGCTGTCCGAGTTTAGCCAGAAGAATGGAAAATGAGCAGGGGCATTTGAATTTAGCTGGTAATGACTACAGTTCTCCTGTAGATACTCAAAATCGTGTGAGAACAGTAATAGATGTTAAAACAAGCTTCTTCTCATTTTGAAATTCTATCGTTAAGACCATACTATAATTTAACTACCTTAGAAAAGGTGTCTTTTTATTTCTTGCCCAAATAATTAGTGAGCACCACTTGAAACCATCTAGACTATATAGATCATGTAAAAATATTTCTGACAATGTATTGCCTTTAATTAATTTGGAGATTATTAGGACTGTTAAGATGAACATAATTAACAGAATACACTCTACATAGCCAAAAGAACCATAGGAGAAGTAAAAAATGAATTTCTGTAGAAAATTGGAAGAAAAAAGAATATCTCTACTTGTTGGCTGGGGATAAATTGCAGACAAAACTGGAAACAAGAATAATAGTATTTAGGGAATCCTAAGCAGAAATATGATGTTAAAATGTGAAAAAACAAAGTCATTAGCAATAAATTTACAAGAGAGAATAAATTCAAAAAAGAAAAGAATGTGAACAGGGTATTATAGTATATATTTATCTATATAGCTTAGAAACATATCTATATATAGCTATACAGATATTTACAGTTTTCTTACATATAAAATATCATCTTATATATTTTATTATATATAATATACATTCCTTATATTTTTATTATATATCTACACATTAGTTTTTATACATAGATTTACTGTGTAGGCTAACATATTTATACATATATATATGATGGTTTAGGTAATATACTATATATAGAGATATGCATAGCAAATATTTAATAATTAATACTGTATTTGATTATTTATAAAATGTAAAGATGTGTGATTTCTTCCAAATAAACAATGAGATGTTCCTCTGTTTATACAGTCCTTTCCAGGCTTCCCTTAGGCTAGATAGACAGTTTACACTGTTATATGAATTATAAAGTTTGGAAGATCAGCTAAAATTCATGAATTATAGATGAAAAATTTATGACTTGTCTCTAAATCACTCCAGTAACTTGGTACATTAGACTTTTAATTCCCATTTTATAAATGAAAATCCTAAAACATATGTTAAACTGGATTTTGACTTCAGAATAAAATATTTTTACTTCATGGTGTACTACAAAGAGAGTGAAACCAATAATGGTAACGTGCCAAAGGACTTCTGAGAAGATGGCTGTGCAAGAGTACATACCTGAACCATTCCCCTTTTCAGGGATGCATCTTTTGGAAGGCTAAAAGCCCTGGGGAAGTAGGATGTAGCTTCCCTTTATGAACTGTGTTAAGACTGATTTTGAGTCACTATACAGAGGCAGAGAAGAGTTTACTGATTCTCAAAGAACCCACTGAGTTAGCTTTTCCTCTGTCTTTTGGTTTCTGCCTATCTTCCTCTAGAATCATGGTTTTTACTTCAATTATTAAAGGTTTTTCCTTCTCTACATAACCCTATCAGGAGTTTCAGGAGTCTACTAAAATCTTAATAATTTTAGGCATTTGACAGCAAAATGCGAAGGAGTAGGTTTGTTCTTGTCTCTTTGTATTCCTTGTAATGTAACACCTTTAATTTAGGGGGCATAAAAAGTAGACTGGACTCTACAAATTTCTTGGGAGTTACAGGAAAATGGAAGAAAAAAATCTTTAAAATTCCTATTTTGTAATAATAAAAGAACTTGTCATTCTATGATAGTGTTTTAATATTTACTAAATTTTGATTTCCTAAGTGAAAATTACTGCATTATAGGGTTTACTGAGAACTCTTCAATATTTTCTTAAAAGTCTATCTGTACTTAACACTTGAAAAATTGCGCATTTTTTTAGTGTTAAGTACATAAGCATATAATTAGATTTCCATTATTTAGAAGAATGTTATTTCCCAGTGATCATCAAAATTCTCATGGATTTATTTTCCCTAAATATTTACTTCTCATATAAATACTCATACATTTCCTTTATTTCCTGTTCTTCATTTTATTATAAATTATAGATACTTAACTTCACCATTATTGGTTGAACCTATGTTCTATAGTGAGGTACATTTACATGAAAATTACATTTGGCTGATTTCTAATACTTAAGACAAGTATACACTGAAATTCAAATGTGAATCATAGCTATTCATCTTGGTAAAGAAGTCATGAACATTTACCCCAATGTTTCCTATCCACAAAAGTGAACTCATAGATAATATATTGATATATTTTCTATTAATTAGATGCTATAGATAGTGTCAGACACTAAAATAAATATGGCAACAGGAGCTATCCTTGTGGTGCTGTATCTGTTCAGTATAATGGTTGTCATGAAGGGTACCTGAACCTACACAAATGATAAAATTGTATAGAACTGAATTCATATACACACACACACACACTAATGAAATTAAACCTGGGGAAATGTGAACACTTATTTTGCATACTGAAAAATACTCCATTTCATAAATCAAATTTCAGAGATTGGGGGAAGTAATACAACTGGGAGACTTCAAATCATACTTTTCACCAAGTATGGTTTCTAAGCCTCTTTGCATTTCTCTTAAATCTCCTTTATTTTCTTTAAAGGAACATAAAGTAACATAGTTTATTGATTGCATCAGTCAAAATTCAATTAAACCACTTAATATACTTAACACATTAAAAAAAGTCAATGTGTTTTTTGATGTGAGGAATTCAGGAAATTCCAAGATTGATTAATATGTGTTTAATGATACTGGTGTTCACACTGATTGATTTAATATTACATTTAATATAATTGATTAAATGGCTTTGGTCAAAAAGTACTGCCTAATGTATTAAAATCTGTATTGAATTCCCTAGGAATTAAGAGGGATATTCATACACTGTAGTAGTTAAATAAAAATGTTGTCAGGAAGAGGACTAGTACTCAAATCCATCTTAAATCAAGACCAATGGAAAGGACTAGAAATGCTAAGGCCGGTTTAAAGACACCCAAGGAAAGAAAGATGATTTGGTTCAAAAGTCTGGAAGGTTTTCACTAAAGAAGAGAAATTAGAAATGTTCTAACTCAGGGCAGCATAGCAAATCTTTTCATGATTATGGGTAAGTTCTACATCTGCATTATCTCTTGCAAAGCACAGCTACATGTGGCTATTGAATGCTTGAAATGTGGCTAGTATGACTGTGGAACTATAAATATCTTTGAATTCCCAAACACATGTAAATCTTCTTTATTAAACAACAAATCCACACACATAAAGATTTTTACAACTAAAGTTCCACATGAATGTAAACACTATTATTAATATTTTCAGTTCAGTTTCCTAGACCAGTACACAATATTTTGTTTCCTATTAAAATTATCTCAGATAAGGATTTACTATGAATTCTAATTGTCTCTGTGTAGATACAGCACTCCTAAACATTTATAGAGCACTAGTTGTTGTGTAACAGTTTTATTTTTTCAAACTGCTTGACTTAGTGTTGTTCAATGTGAAACTGAATAATATAAATTACTATCCCTTTGGTAATTAAATGGTTGACTATAAAATATGTATTGTACTCTACTCCAATTGAATACACATACTTAGTCTACGTTAGTATGTTCTGTTGTTCATAGAGTTGAAAATATAATAGGCTTATTATTAAACACATTCCTTGAGAATTGGCTTTCCATCAATAGGAACACTCTATTAATACACAAAATTTTACAACTCTGAAGTACTAGATTAAATTATTTTCCTCATAATAGCTCTGAGGACCTACAAGACCTTGTGGTGTTTCTCAAAACCTCAAAGATAATTTAAACAAATTTTAATATTTAATATTATTTTTTCTTTTGCATTTTGTATTTCAACTGTGATAATTATTAACTAATCAAAGGCATCATTCTGTGATTAGGCCAAATACAAAAGAGTTAGAATATGTTATTAGTTATTTATCCTAGGATATACATTTATACATATGCTGAAAATTAAGAATTATTACTTGTTTAGATACTCTGATTTATTTGCCATTGTGGCTCATTGTTGCAGTAAGGATATAGAGCTAATGACTCATAACCAAATTAATCCCTCCCATACCTTACCTCAATCCAACACACACACACACACACACACACACACACACACACAATGCAAGAAGCAGAGATTTATTTATTGGACTCTTAGATTACATGTTTTCTGGTTTTAATAAATTGGTTCTTTAGGACATACAGATGACATTTCAAGGATAAATCAGTAGTTAAATAGTTTTGCCAAAAGAATCAAATTCCCCTTAAGCTTTGAAGGTAGCCAAATAAAGAGGATAATGGGAAAAACACATATGGCTATGTCCTAAGATATTCATTCTATACTACCTCTGCAGTGTGCTCCCAATCTGGATTTCACAAACAGTTCTCAAACCTAATACAATGATGAAATGTACAAATATCTGAAATACTCTGCTATGTGAGAGGAGGAGTGTGATGATGGATGTGAATGAGAAATCAGGGGCCCCTTGCCAAACTGTAGACATTGAATCGATGTACTTAAGTATTTAACTTTCATTTTTACATAAACAATATATACAGAAAGATTAACAGGAAGAAAAATAAGCGTAAAATGATCTTACTCAAACTGGTCTAACCAGTATGACAAAATATCATCAGTCCTATTTCTATTTCCTCCTCATAGAGAGATGAGCTGAGAAATATTCAGGAGAGATGAAGTTTCCCTTTCCACTCCCCAAATTAATATGTTGACCTGATTCTTTTCAGTCACAGTCAGATGACACCTTAGAATTTCCTCTAAAGTTTTGATCCAATTTAATTTTATGTTTATTTGCTGGGAAATGAGTGAAATGTATATCAAATGAATAGCAGAACATTGTGCATTTCATTAGACCAACCAATTTATGCTAAATTAATTAATTTCAATATTACATGTCTAAAGAGATTTTTAAGGCTTAAATCCATTGAATTAAATATAATATTTTTGTACCTAAAAAGGATAAGTGACAAGTTTATGATCACTAGAACCCTGGTTTTTAGAGTTCTAATCCTATGTATTTCAGTGTACCATATTCTTACAGAAATGTTTAATATCCTAGCTGATTTATTCTATATCACAATTCAGTGGTGTCATCTAAGAGAAAATGTGTTTGGCAAGACATAACAGGAAAGCCAAGATTATACTTACTCTATTAACTAATTAATACTATTAAATGGCACCCCATTACTTAGAAATAAAACTAAGTATGTTTAACTTATTTTAAGGTTCAGCAATATCTTAAGGAATTCATTTGGGGATCTTTTATGGCAAATGTTAATGATAATTAGTTTCCCATCATCTTAAAAATTGCCAGCAAATTCCATTTGTTGTCTCCTTTAACCCTCCCTAATTGTTCTGCCAACAAAAGAATGCAACACAGTTGACAGATTGTTATTGTAGAGATAGAAGTATACAAGATTTATATATGGGTGTTTTATGATTGCCAATAATTTATTTTTAATCAGTACATATTCAGCATCCATGAATGACATAATTAATGTCTTCTGCTATTTGGGAGATACAATGATTTAAATCGGACTGCTAGAATTCTAGGAATGCTCATTTTAGGAGTTGACATCAAGCCCTGTTCTTGAATTGGTACAAGAAGAGACAATAACGCTTGTGTCTTTTCTGACTGATAAGATAAAGTATTTTAGGAATTTGGAAGAAGTGTTTTGGGGGAATCTTATTCACTCCAGAGGAATAAAAGAGTGAATATGGAAGTTAGTTTTCAAACATATGCATGATTATAATAGATAACAATGAACAGGGAAGGCATTCTAGAACATCTGGTAAATGACTGATATGTGCAATGTCAGAAAGGGAAGGTAATTTTTAGAATACTGCAAGTACACTAGGGCTAAAGAAGAGTGTAAACTGAGAAGATTGGGAGAAATGGACTAAAATATAGATTAGTTTCTTTGGTAGCATTAAGGAATGCTCATCAAATTTTTCAATATGGAATTATTATAGTCAATGATTGTCTATCAAGTAAATTACTTATTATTCACTAGCAAAATGACAGACACATAACTTGAGAATAAAAATGATCCTTATTTTGAAGAATAGATTTCATATTTGGCTCAATATTTGTCCTGTGCTGACTTGTGATTTAAATCCAAATACAAAGCCATTATGAGATGCTGTTTTGAATTTGAAATTGAGACATGCAAGTTGTTCAAATAAAAGGCCCTTGAATCTGTGCTCCCAGTTGTTACCACCCAGATTTTTTTATATCTAGGTAACACGCACTGATATACCATTCTTCCTGTCTACACATATATGATTATTAACTTCTGAAAGTAGACAATTTTTTTGAGTCAAGGAGTTATATGTAAGTTGATATTTTATTTGTAATACTTTTATTATGTGTAACATATTTATATTCTCTTTCATGGTCTGACATTTTTTTAATGGTGAAACAAAATTTAAAGATGTGTTCTTTGCCCCTCACACATTTTTTAACCTGACAGAGGTGACTATACAAACATGAATCACACTCCAAGCTTGTGTTTTGGAAACATCAGTTATTTCAGAATAAGACCCAAGCTTAATTACAGATAAAAATATATTGATCAAAGAAAAATTGTGATCAAATACCTTCAAATGCTTTTGATACAAATATATCCAAAGAAGTATTACTTATATTACTACTTTCTTTTTATGGTGATGAAGATGTATTTGATGATGCTCTGATTCATTAATTTGGAACATAATTTCATGTGAAAGGTAATTTGTGTGTATGTATGTGTCTGTGTGTATACACACACATATATAGTATATATATATATATATATATATATATATATATATATATATACAGATACACAATTTACTCAGAATTCATATCACTAGAGGAGAAAGAGAAAACACAGAGTAAACAAATGAGAACTGATAATGTACAATCTGCTACATATGTGGAACTTAGGTAGACCCCATTTTATTCTATAAATAATTTATTAGCAATGCATTTTATAAATTCATTTTTACATGGAAATAGAGTTTCATTTTGGAAAATTTGGAAATCAGAAATAAACAAAAATAGATAATTAAGTAGCCTATAATCTTAACATTTACATGTATCCACTATTAAAAATTAGTTTATATATTTACAACCTGCATGTGTGTTGTGTGTGTATGTTGAATATTTGATAAGCAAACGATCAGAAAGTAAAATAAGACATTTGATGTCTTGCAGTAGCAAGAAGCAGAGTAGGAAGATGTTCTGTTGTAGAACGGGGGAAAAGAACTGAGAATTTCAGCTGCCATCTGGGAGAGGATGTAGAGAAGAATAAAAGAAAGAGAAGTGCATGTTGAAATCTTGATGTTGATATTGTTAAAAATTAAAACACTAAAACTCAGAGTAATATTAGCATAATTTCAGCGGCATCAGTGGGTAGGGATCTCAGAACCTGACATGGCCCTAGGAATATATGCCTTCTGGTAAACACTGAAATCTTAAAGGAGGGCTCTGAAATTTCACATGCTCTTAGTGACTTCTAAATTATTTACTTTACATCTTTAGAGGAAAATGGTATATATGAAATACTTTAGGTGAAACCACCAATTATGTATTCCCAGCCTGCCAGTATAACATTAACAAATATTACAAAATATTCCTTAGTATGGTTTAACCTAATTGCAGAAAAGTATCCCTCTGCAATACCACACCCTATCCAATAATGTATATTCTCCAATGTACTAGGTCCAGTTATATTCTGGAACAAGCCCACTTTAGCCTGTCTTGTTGCTGTATTTTCTCTTCTGTCCATAATCCCAGTACCTGCCAGATGGCTACTTCTGGATACAGCTGTTCGCTACGAAATACTGTATTCCAGTCCCAGGGAAGTCACACTCCTCTCAGAATTCCAGATAGCAAAACTGAAAATAATTGTGACTGTTAACAAAATTTATTCAAAGTGTAGTGCTAAGAGAAAGAAAATAACCAGTTATTTAAAACACATCCATACATAGAGGTCCTGAAATCTAATAGAACTTCAGAATGCTTCTATATTAGGAAAGGTCACTATTTGAGGTGGATATCTCAAACATCACAAATTAGATTCTCTTAGCAGTATTATACCTCACAATCTAGGCCAAATCAAAATTTCCTGCAGAGAAATCTGTATACTTACTTAACCCATTATGTAAATATTTCTTATGTATTAATTATGTAAATACTTACTCACCTTAGGTTAACATTCAAGGCCACTGTTTTATTTCTAGGTGTCATAAAATATAAGTGCAAGAGTAAATTTTTTCCAGATACCTATATAATCAGTGTTAAATAGCTCAATATACAAGACATAGTCAACTTAGTCCAGACAGCATAGAGATGCCAATCCAGCACCTCAAAATATTTTCTCTTATATGGCAGGCAGAAAAATACCAGGCTTATGTCTCCCAACTTTTGTAGGGCAGCCTCAGCTTCACAACTCCTATAAAAAACATTCAAAAGAGCACTGCATGTTCAGAATCACAAGTTCACAATATAGATACAACGTACACACCTCTAAGAACAAGAATGAATTTCCATGCAAAAGCCATGTAAAGGAAATGGAATGGGAGATAAAACTGAATTTCCAAGGTCACAGTTCTTTTGAGATATACAACATATTTTGTTAAAGAGAAAAGTACATAGCCTACATAGTTGTGTTTTTTTTCACACAATTAAGGTATTCACACAGAAGAATAAAGAAAAATTTATATAGTTATGATCAAGAAGATTCATTTTCAAGAGGGGTAATCTCTAAACATAGGAAAAAGTGATATAACTTTATACACATTATTTAAATTCAATTTTGGTTGGCTTTTTGTCATAAAACACCACAATGTACAGCTTTCCACACTGTTCAATAGTTTATCTTCAAAAATGTTTTATCATAACAATGTACTTAGTGAATGCATCACACATAGGCCTTCTTATTGAGCATTTTCATTGTCTCTCCCAGGTAATTTAAACATTGTGAACAACTTGATTTTTCCCAGTGAAAAAAAATATACTCTAAGTTAAGTCACTAGCCTTAAATTTGTTCTTTTGTCAAATGATCAAGAAAGGATTAAGTGCTTTGTCTGAAGCTATTTCCCTGATAGTAGAGCTTTATGCACTGCAGCAGGAGCTTGATAATTCCTGAGCCTCCATTTTTCTCCTGAATTGATAATTTCCTTAGGAGGGTAAGTCAACATCTAAGATAAATACCAAGAGGTGAACTGAACACAAATGATGCTATGGAGGTAAAAATGACTGAACTCTGGAAAAGCATGGGACCTACTGATCAGAATCTGACTCCTAATATTCACACACTGAAATCATTTTCAGATACGGGTAGTGTTCACAGATGTCAATTACATTGGAATAGAAAACAAAATACCTTGAAAAATATTTTATATTCCTTTTTGACTTTTACTTTAAGAGACAAACATCACATTATGCTATAAATAATTTTTGAAGATCCATGTGATAACATCTTTAAGAGTAGTAAGCCTTTAAGAAAATTCAAATTTTTACCTATCAAATAATAAAGCATAGATAATAAGCAAAAAAACCCCCTCTTATTTTGACTCACAGATCCAACATACATAGTTTATCTCACACATCTAAATAACTTATTACGAATGATATTGTGGGTAAAATTGTAGCATTTCCAGAATATCTCGCCTGGCTTTAGTATATCTGCATATCAATAGGCATTAAGAGGTGGAAAGAAGTATGGCTTTAGAGCATTTGCATCTTTCCTCAGGGGTGGAGAAGTTCATCTCCATATCAATGGGTGATTACCTGGGCAAGGAGGGCTTATCTGTACCTGAGAGGTGAGCGGGAGGGCCGGTGTTGCTGCTGGAGCAGAGAAGAAACATGGACTGGGACTGCAGTTTGTGAGAAATAAATGGGTTTTAAAGTTTATTTCTCCCTTTTGCTGATTTTTGGGTTTTTAGAGGTATTTTGCCCCAGAATTTCCTTTCCCCTGACTGACAGTTGGCGTAGTATCGGCAGGATTCCTCCGAACCCAAAATCTGTTATAATGGGTGCGACCTTTGGGAGGGCCACCCCTAGAAATGATGGGGAGAAGCGGCACTCACGCCGAGGGACATGTGTCTACACTCGTGTGGTCGTGGAGACGCCACCACCGCTGCTGACCACACCGACCCCAGCCAATGACCCGAGCCTAAGGCTACTGCTTCTGCCACTGCTGCTGCTCTTGCTGCCGGCCGGAGACTGGCCACAACCATGGAAAGGAGCAGAGGTCCGGGTCACCTTGATAGAGAAGCAACTGGCTGCTGTGTACCATGCCTTGTTGGCTACAGGGCCCATCGCTGGAATGGCTCCGACCAAGGTAATAACCTATCTCATCGTGGGGTGGGTGCGAGACTGGACCCAAAGGCCATGGAGTGGCGTGGCACAGACACCTACCGTATATCATGTGACTGGCCACTTGCCTTTGGCATCCCCAGGGAATGATGAAGCAGACACATTGGCCCAGATGCGCTGGCTAGGATAGCCTACCTCTGATGTGGCCCAATGGCCACATCAGTGTTTGTTGCACATGGGGCAAAAGACAATGTGGGCCCGTTGGTGGGGCTTGTCTTTCACCTTCAAAGAAGTCAGCCAAGCCCGGAAGGAGTGCCCTGCACGTTGTGCAGATCAGCAAACCACCAAGAGGGACCTAGAGTGTCACTCTGCAGCCTATGGTCGGTCGCCAGTGAATGAGAGCGATTGAGGTACCCTCTTTATTGGACATGTGTTGCAAGGATGGGTGCAGCAATTAGGAGTAAAATGTACATGGCCCTGGACATTGCAACACATGGACCAACGATGGCTGGCTCTTCTGGCACCTTGGGGAAAAGGCCTGGAAGCTGGCCTTCTGTGTAAATTGGCCCTCTGACAACCACGCTTATTTGCTTCTAAGGTCTTTGTGTCCTGGATGCGCCCCCTGGCTACAGCTGCCACGTGATGGCTGGAATGGATGAGCTTTGGACTTAATCTGCATGGGACTTTGAACCTAGCTGAATCCTCTGGCTTGAGAATTATGATTGTGTTGCTGTTGTCAAGAAAATAATGTTTAAAGAGAGCCTTGACTTTGTCTAATGTTTGGTAAAAGCTTTGTGATCAATCTAGCATGATTGTTAGGAATGAGTAAACAAGTGTAGAAACGTATGTTTGTACTTAGTGAGAGATTATGCTGTGAAGGAACCTAGCTGAATCCTCTAGCTTTGAGAATTATGATTGTGTTGCTGTTGTAAAGAAAATAATGTTTATAGTGAGAGATTATGCTGTGAAGGAACCTAGCTGAATCCTCTAGCTTTGAGAATTATGATTGTGTTGCTGTTGTAAAGAAAATAATGTTTAAAG
Organism: Manis pentadactyla; assembly: GCF_030020395.1. Taxonomy (NCBI): domain Eukaryota; kingdom Metazoa; phylum Chordata; class Mammalia; order Pholidota; family Manidae; genus Manis; species Manis pentadactyla. Next base: position 78,568,962 of record NC_080026.1, read on the forward strand.
AGAGGTTGACTTTGTCTAATGTTTGGTAAAAGTTTTGTGAGCAATCTAACATGATTGTTAAGAATAAGTAAACAAGTGTAGAAACGTATTTTGTGCTTAGTGAGAGATTCTGCTGTAAAGTACATTTACTTGATCTGCATAGGCTGAATCCTCTGGCTTGAGGATTATCAAGATTTCATTGCTGTTATTGCATGTTACTAGATTGGTCGGAAGAGGGGGATCGAGTAAATTGTTAAGGCGAAATTTCTGGAAGGGTGGATTGTGGGTAAAATTGTCGCGTTTCCAGAATATCTCGCCTGGCTTTAGTATATCTGCATATCAATAGGCGTTAAGAGGTGGAAAGAAGTATGGCTTTAGTGCATTTGCATCTTTCCTCAGGGGTGGAGAAGTTCATCTCCATATCAGTGGGTGATTACCTGGGCAACAGAGGGCTTATCTGTACCTGAGAGGTGAGTGGGAGGGCCGGTGTGGTTGCTGCTGGAGCAGAGAAGAAAGACGGACTGGGACTGCAGTTTGTGAGCAATAAACAGGTTTTAAACTTTATTTCTCCCTTTGGCTGATTTTTGGTTTTTAAGAGGTATTTTGCCCAAGGATTTCCTTTCCCCTGACTGACAGATGTCTTTTTAGTATGTTTATTTTATCTGCTGTGTCAGGCTATCAGCTTAAAAATTATTTATTTTCTGTTTACTTAGCTCAGATACTTGCACTGCTTATGACACTGGACTTATGACTTATGACACACTACTGAAATGTCAGTTAGTTTACCAGTGAATAGGATCTCTGATTCAATTTAAATTTAACATCTGACAATGTAAGTTATCATTTGGTATTCACTTATATGTTATAACCTAATTATAACTCTATAAATGTGACACTCTCCCTCTTATGTGCCTGAAATACAAGATACATTTCTAGCAAATATATGTCAACTATATAAGTACTTGTGCATGAGACCCAGTTAAATGAATTGATGTGAAAAATAACTCATCTAATACTGTTTTAGTATTAATCTTTTTTAAATGAAAAGGTGATATGCTAACACATGTGTGCACACAATTGTAGCACACCTCAATTTTAATTATAGAAAGATTAAAGTTGTCATTATCTTAACTTCAGGAAATTATTGTGTAGACAACTTCCAGTCCATGGAGACTTCCCACATGCCTTGAGCAAGGGTTTAGATATGAATTATACTCTTAGGAATGTTTGTCCTATGAAGACTGAACATAAAACAACTAAAGAGGGACAATTAGGAGATTATTATATGAGTTGACGAATGGAGGCAAGGTAGAGGCAGCTACTTGGTAGAAAACAAGAGCTGTGCTGAGTTATCCTTCCCATTTCATATCTTACAACACAAACCAAATGCTCATAAAAAAAGCAGCACAGAGTGAAAAGTTTTGTCAGAAGAGTTCATTTGTTCTGACATAAAAGCTGGCTTCATCTTTTTCTATTATGGGTGACTTTGGGCTATTTCCTTAATTTCTATTACTCTTTATCTATATACCCCATTTTGAAAATGGAATTAATTAAAGTTATTAACAAAAGTTTTTTTATAGAAGTTATTTAAACTTGTATGTAAATTTTATGTAAATAAAGGAGTACAATAGAACAAAAGTTTCATTGAACAATATTAAATAGATAATGAAGGTTTTAGTCAAGGTTATTGCAATAGAGGAAAGAGGCCAGACTAGAGTCTCAGCTTGCCTCCCCTAAAATAAGGTGGGATCTTTTTAAGAGCTAGGGTAGGGAAATAGTAAGCCATCTGTGTTTGCTAATTGACCTTATCCAAAGGAAAAGTAAACCTTCTTGCATCATCTTGGAAGGTTAAGTCCCCTCAGTCAAGGGTAATTGGTAGCCAGTGGTAAATATGGATCGCTATTATTACTATAGTTGTACACAACTTTGATAATGAGTATCATTTGTAAAGGAATCAGGCTGTTATGAAACATTTTTTCTAGAACCTAAGTTACTTTAACTCGTTTCTGTCTTCACACTTCACTCTTTTTGCTAGAGTCTCCTCCATCCCCACATTACACCAACCAAAATTCTAAATTTTATTGATCCTTGAAAATTCAGCTTAATCACTGGTATGGAGTGAATTGGGTCTCCTCACCCTACTATCACCCTGCAATTCATATGCCAAATCCATGCAGAAATCCTACCCCCAATGGGATGACATTTGGAAATGGGTCTGTTTGGAAGTAATTAGGTTAAGATGAGGTCACAAGGGGGGACCTTCCATGATGGGTTAGTGCCCTTACAAGAAGAGACTCCAGAGAGTTTGCTCTTTCTGTGTCTCCTCCTTGCGAAGGAACAGTGAGAAGGCAAACAGCAGCGTAGGTAGGACGGGAAGATAGCTCTCATCAGACCCCAGCCATGCTAGCACCCTGATCTCACTTTCAGCCATCAGAACTGTGAGAAAATATCCAACGTTTAAGCCTCCCAGTCTATGGTATTTTGTCATGGCAGCCCAAGCAGACTAATGCAACTACCAACTCCCCCAAAGCCCTTCTTGATCTACTTATATATAAACATAGTATCAATGTTATCAGTGGTATTGTTAAAGGCTTACTTAAAAAAATGGTAAGGGCTACCACCTGTGAAGTATTTTCTGTTACAAGGCACTTTACATGCACTTCTTATTTAATCCTCACAAACTTTTTACAATGACTGTTATTATCCCTAACTTGTGAATGTACAGTTACAAAATGTTTAAGTAGTATAGTGTACAGAAAATTCTCAATACTCTGAATTTCCACAGAATTTCCATATGCTGATTTTTTTGTATTTTTATTGCTGTGGACATAATTTGCTAACCAATTAGACTAAGCTACTAAAAGATTGTTTGCAACTGTTACTTATTTTGAATTATTTTCAATAGTTGCTAATGAGTTGAGTACAAACTAGAAAGATGAATATACATACCACAATGCCTTGACATGACTCAGATAATCTTGGGATGGAAGAGAATTGTAAAGATTGTAACTGAAGAGTGTACAGAGTGATGTAAAAAAATTATCTGGGCAGTGTTTTTGCTCTGGATTAGGTTGTCAAATTGTATGTGTTGAGCCTTTAATTATTTCAATTGTTAGAATAACAGAAAGAACCACTGGCCATAATCAAAACAGAGCAAAATGCTCAAATTACTTAAAGGACCTTTGTAACTATTTCATTTTCAGATATGACATTAAAGCGTAAAGACCTCAGAAACTGTCAGATGAAAATGACATATTAGTTTATAAGTAATAAAATATAATGAGAAAACGAATTTTAAAATATCTCTAAAAGGGAATTTAGGTGAATTTATTCACATAATAAATATATAGGATAACAAAAGAACTATTAAAAAGAGATGAATATATAATTGTCAATTTAAGGTGAAAGAAGGTTAAAATGGTGTAACATTAACACTTGAGAAATTTAATGACTTCATTATCGGCATGATCAATGTCACATAGAAAACATTTTTACCCCACAATATGATATGCACTACCAAGGAGAATGGCTGAAAATGAGCAATGCTTGTCCAACAATAGGCAATGTTTGTCAAATTACAACAGTGATGTGGAGTAATTGGGGCTTTTACATTGCTGAAGGACTTGAACATTTTGGAACCTGTTCAGCTTAATCTAAAGAAGCTAAATAAAAACATATTCTGTGGCTTAGGTATAAATGAAACAGAAATGAAGCTACAATTCAAAGTAAAATGTGTAAAATAATATTCATGTTAACAATATTCACACTGGCCCCCAAATGGGAAGGAATCTAAAAGCATATCCAACAGTAAAGACTTAAATATTTTGACATATTAATAAAAAAAGGAACTTAAGAGATGTGTTATCAAATATTTTCATTAGCTATTATAGCTATTTAGTTTAAAATAATTACAATTAAAACCTAAATCGTCCTGTATACTAGCCACATTTCAAAGGCTCAAGAGTCACAGATTGCTAGTGGCTAACACTGGACAGTGCCTGTATAGGAGATGTCTATTACCACTGTATAAGAAATGCTACTGAATAATGTTGCTACATAGCAAAGAAAATGAAAGCACTGTTATGTACTTTCACAAAAAGTTCACAAAAATGATAAGCTAAACATTTAGATTAAAAATATATATGGTGTGACTAAATTTATATTCAGAATACATAATAATAGGTCTCCATTACAAAAAAGGAAAAACTGATATACAGTATAAGAAGTGAGACTTGAACGTATTAATCTCTGAAGTTAGATGATCATGCGAGAAGTGGCATGAAGAAGTTTCTGGGGTGCTGGTAATATTCTTTTTTTTTTTATTAAATTGTGGCTTAAAAGCATGTAACATAAAATTTACCATCATAATAATTTTGTTAAGTGCATTTGATTTATTGCCTTTAAAGAGAGAGATATAAAAAATAAAAAGGAAGATTTCATCCTTTAAAAACACTTAGACTCAACAAATTATGCCAGTCGCTTTTAAACCCCTAGGTATTAGGTGCAAGATATTTAAAGGCAGCTTAATTGGAAGTTGTATTTATCATCTGGAATGTACGGGCCTTCACTGAATATTTTTTTAAAATTTTATTTTGTTATCATTTATCTATAATTACATGAAGAACATTGTTTACTAGGCTCTCCCCTACCCCAAGTCCCCCACACAAACCCCATTACAGTCACTGTCCATCAGCATAGTAAGATGTTGTAGAATCACTGCTTGTCTTCTCTGTGTTACAAAGCCCCCCCTTTCCCCCACCCCCCACATTATACATGTTAATCATAATACCCCCTTTCTTCTTCCCCACCCTTATCCTTCCCTACCCTCCCATTCTCCCCAGTCTCTTTCCCTTTGGTAGCTGTTAGTCCATTCTTGGGTTCTGTGATTCTGCTGCTGTTTTGTTCCTTCAGTTTTTCCTTTGTTCTTATACTCCACAGATGAGTGAAATCATTTGGTATTTGTCTTTCTCCGCTTGGCTTATTTCACTGAGCATAATACCCTCTAGCTCCATCCATGTTGTTGCAAGTGGTAGGATCTGTTTTTTTCTTATAGCTGAGTAATATTCCATTGTGTATATGTACCACATCTTTATCCATTTGTCTGCTGATGGACACTTACATTGCTTCAATTTCTTGGCTATTGTAAATAGAGCTGCGATAAACATAGGGGTCCATCTGTCTTTTTCAAACTGGAGTGCTGCATTCTTAGGGTAAATTCCTAGAAGTGAAATTCCTGGGTCAAATGGTAAGTCTATTTTGAGCATTCTGATGAACCTCCATACTGCTGTCCACAATGGTTGAACCAATTTACATTCCCACCAGCAGTGTAGGCAGGTTCCCCTTTCTCCACAACCTCACCAACATTTGTTGTTGTTTGTCTTTTGAATGGTGGCCATCATTACTGGTGTGAGGTGATATCTCATTGTGGTTTTATTTGCATTTCTCTGATAACTAGCAATGTGGAGCATCTTCTCATGTGTCTGTTGGCCGTCTGAATTTCTTCTTTGGAGACCTGTCTATTCAGCTCCTCTGCCCGTTTTTTAATTGGATTATTTGCTTTGTGTTTGTTGAGGAGCGTGAGCTCTTTATATATTTTGGATATCAAGCCTTTATCAGATCTGTCATTTATGAAAATATTCTTCCATACTGTAGGGTACCTTTTTGTTCTATTGATGGTATCCTTTGCTGTACAGAAGCTTTTCAGCTTGATATAGTCCCACTTGTTCATTTTTGCTTTTGTTTTCCTTGCCTGGGGAGATATATTCATGAAGAAGTCACTCATGTTTATGTCCAAGAGATTTTTGCCTATCTTTTTTTCTAAGAGTTTTATGGTTTCATGACTTACATTCAGGTCTTTGATCCAATTTGAATTTACTTTTGTGTATGGGGTTAGACAGTGATCCAGTTTCATTCTCTTACATGTAGCTGTCCAGTTTTGCCAGCACCATTTGCTGAAGAGACTGTCATTTCCCCATTGTATGTCCATGGCTCCTTTATCGAATATTAATTGACCATATATGTTTGGGTTAATGTCTGGAGTCTCTAATCTGTTCCACTGGTCTGTGGCTCATTACCAAATAGTCTTGATTACTATGGCTTTGTAGTAGAGCTTGAAGTTGGGGAGTGAGATCCCCGCACTTTATTCTTCTTTTTCAGGATTGCTTTGGCTATTTGGGGTCTTTGGTGATTCCATATGAATTTTTGAACTATTTATTTGTTCCAGTTCATTGAAGAATGTTGTTGGTAATTTGACAGGGCTTGCATCAAATCTGTATATTGCTTTGGGCAGGATGGCCATTTTGATGATATAATTCTTCCTAGACAAGAGCATGGGATGAGTTTCCATTTGTTAGTGTCCTCTTTAATTTCTCTTAAGAGTGTCTTAATAGTTTTCAGCATATAGGTCTTTCACTTCTTTGGTTAGGTTTATTCCTAGGAATTTTATTCTTTCTGATGCAATTGTGCATGGATTGTTTTCCTGATTTCTCTTTCTATTGGTTCATTGTTAGTGTATAGGAAAGCCACAGATTTTTGTGTGTTAATTTTGTACCCAGAAACTTTACTGTATTCTGATATCAGTTCTACTAGTTTTGGAATGGAGTCTTTGGGGTTTTTTATGTACAATATCATGTCATCTGCAAATAGTTACAGTTTAACTTCTTCTTTACCAATCTGGATTCCTTGGGTTCTTTGTTTTGTCTAATTGCTGTGACTAGGATCTCCAGTACTACGTTAAATAACAGTGGGGAGAGTGGGCATCCCTGTCTTGTTCCCAATCTCAGAGGAAAAGCTTTCAGCTTCTCGCTGTTCAGTATGATGTTGACTGTAGGTTTATCATATATGGCCTTTATTATGTTGAGGTACTTGTCCTCTATACCCATTTTGCTGAGAGTTTTTATCATGAATGGATGTTGAATTTTGTCGAGTGCTTTTTCAGCATCTATAGCGATGATCATGTGGTTTTTGTCTTTCTTTTTGTTGATGTGGTGGATGATGTTGATGGATTTTCAAATGTTGTACCATCCTTGCATCCCTGGGATGAATCCTACTTGGTCGTGGTGTATGATCCTTTTGATATATTTTTGAATTTGGTTTGCTAATATTTTATTGAGTATTTTTACATCTATGTTCATCAGTGATACTGGTCTGTAATTTTCTTTTTTGGTGGGGTCTTTGCCTGGTTTTGGTATTAGGGTGATGTTGGCTTCATAGAATGAGTTTGGGAGTATTTCCTCCTCTTCTATTTTTTGGAAAACTTTAAGGAGAATAGGTATTATATCTTCTCTGTATGTCTGATAAAATTCCGAGGTAAATCCATCTGGCCCGGGTGTTTTTTACTTGGGTAGTTTTTAGATTACCATTTCAATTTCTTTGCTAGTAATTGGTTTGTTTAGATTTTGTGTTTCTTCCCTGGTCAGTTTTAGAAGATTGTATTTGTCTAGGAAGTTGTCCATTTCTTCTAGGTTTTCCAGCTTCTTAGCATATAGGTTTTCATAGTATTCTCTAATAATTCTTTGTATTTCTGTGGAGTCTGTTGTAATTTTTCCATTCTCGTTTCTGATTCTGTTGATGTGTGTTGATTCTCTTTTTCTCTTAATAAGTTTGGCTAGAGGCTTATCTATTTTGTTTATTTTCTCAAAGAACCAGCTGTTGGTTTCATTGATTTTTTTTCTATCATTTTATTCTTCTCAATTTTGTTTATTTCTTCTCTGATATTTATTATGTCCCTCCTTCTGCTGACTTTAGGCCTCATTTGTTCTTCTTTTTCCAATTTTGATAATTGTGACATTAGACTATTCATTTGGGTTTGTTCTTCCTTCTTTAAATATGCCTGGATTGCTATATACTTTCCTCTTAAGACTGCTTCCACTGTGTCCCACAGAAGTTGAGGCTTTGTGTTGTTGTTGTCATTTGTTTCCATATATTGCTGGATCTCCATTTTAATTTGGTTGTTGATCCATTGACTATTTAGAAGTGTGTTGTTAAGCCTCCATGTGTTTGTGAGCCTTTTTGTTTTCTTAGTACAATTTATTTCTAGTTTTATACCTTTGTGGTCTGAAAAGTTGGTTGGTAGGATTTCAATCTTTTTGAATTTACTGAGGCTCTTTTTGTGGCCTCGTATGTGGTCTATTCTGGAGAATGTTCCATGTGCACCTGAGAAGAATGTGTATCCTGTTGCTTTTGGGTGTAGAGAGTTCTATAGATGTCTTTTAGGTCCATCTGTTCTAGCGTGTTGTTCAGTGCCTCCGTGTCCTTACTTATTTTCTTTCCAGTGTATCTATCCTTTGGGGTGAGTGGCATGTTAAAGTCTCCTAAAATGAATGCATTGCATTCTATTTCTCCCTTTAGTTCTGTTAGTATTTGTTTCACATATGCTTGTGCTCCTGTGTTGGGTGCATATATATTTATAATGGTTATATCCTCTTGTTGGACTGAGCCCTTTATCATTATGTAATCTCCTTCTTTATCTTTTGTTACTTTCTTTGTTTTGAAGTCCATTTTGTCTGATACTAGCACTGCAACCCCTGCTTTTTTCTCCCTATTGTTTTCATGAAATATCATTTTCCATTCCTTGACTTTTAGTCTGTGCATATCTTTGGGTTTGAGGTGAGTCTCTTGTAAGCAGCATATAGATGGGTCTTGTTTTTTTATCCCTCCTGTGACTCTATGTCTTTTGATTGGTGCATTCAGTCCATTTACATTTAGAGTGATTATTGAAATGGTATGTACTTATTGCCATTTCAGGGTTTAGATTCATGGTTACCAAAGGTTCCAGATTACTTTCCTTACTATCTAAGAGTCCAACTTAACTCACTTAGTATGCTGTTACAAACACAATCTAAAGGTTCTTTTCTATTTCTCCTTCTTTTTCTTCCTCCTTTATTCTTTATATATTAGGTATCAAATTCTGTACTTTTTGTCTATCCCTTGATTGACTTTGGGGATAGTCAATTTAATTTTGCATTTGCCTCGCAGTCAGCTGCTCCACCCTCCCTACTGTGATTTTACTACCTTTGGTGACAGCTATCCAACACTAGGAACACTTCCATCTATAGCAGTCCCTCCAAAATAGACTGCAGAGATGGTTTGTGGGAGGTAATCTCTCTCAGCTTTTGCTTATCTGGAAATTGTTTAATACCTCCTTCAAATTTAAATGATAATCTTGCTGAATAAAGTAATCTTGGTTCCAGGCCCTTCTGCTTCATGACATTTAATACATGATGCCACTCCCTTCTGGCCTGTAAGGTTTCTGCTGAGAAGTCTGATGTTAGTCTGCTGGGCTTTCCCTTGTATGTGATCTTATTTCTGCCTCTGGCTGCTTTTAACAGTCTGTCCTTATCCTTGATCTTTCCCATTTTAATTACTGTGTCTTGCTGTTGTCTTCCTTGGGTTCCTTCTGTTGGGGTATTTGTGCACCTCCATAGCCTGAGAGACTATCTCCTTCCCCAGATTGATGAAGTTTTCAGCAACTACTTCCTCAAAGACACTTCTATCCCTTTCTCTCTCTCTTCTTCTTCTGGTATCCCTATAATGTGAATATTGTTCCTCTTGGATTGTTCACACAGTTCTCTCAATATTCTTTCATTTTTATCGATCCTTTTTTCTCTCTGCTTCAGCTTCTTTGTATTCCTCTTCTCTAGTTTCTATTTTATTTTTTGTCTCCTCCACCATATCCAACCTGCTTTTAATACCCTCCTTCATGTTCTTTAACAATTGGATCTCTGACCTGAATTCATTCCTGAGTTATTGGATTTCTTTCCATACCTCCATTAGGATGTTGATTATTTTTATTTTGAACTCCCTTTCAGGAAGAGTCATGAGGTCCATATCATTTAAACCTTTCTCAGTAGTTGTATTAACAATTTTACTCTGGACAAGGTTCCTGTGGCGTTTCATGTTTGCATATGGCGCCCTCTAGTGTCCAGAAGCTCTATTCTGGAGCTGCTGAGCCCCTGAAGCAATGTCGGGGGTTGCAGGGGAGCGGAGTAGGTGCCTGGGAGTAGGAAAGAGCTGTTCCCTGACTCCTGGATGCTGTGTCTGTCTCCACTGCCTGCGCCAGTGGGCTGGTCACACAGGTATAAGTTTTTGTCCCAGAGCAGCCAGATATGGATCCCTGCTTTCCACAAGTAGCTGGAATCCCAGTGTCCCCAGGAACTCTGCCTGTATTAACTTTCCAACCCAGTAGTCATGCGAGTCTCATGAAAGCACCATGAAATGTAGGTTTGTGCTCCCAGAGCAGATCTCCGGAGCTGGGTGTTCAGCAGTCCCAAGCCTTCCACTCCCTCCCTGCTCCGTTTGTCTTCCTCCCACCGGTGAGCTGGGGTGGGGTAGGGGCTCGGGTCCCAGCGGAGCAACAGCTCTGGTACGTTACCCCGTTCGCTGAAGTCTGCTCTTTTCTCCAGGTGTGTGCAGTCTGATGCCATCCTCTTTCCTGTTGCTCTCTCAGGATTAGTTGCGCCAATTAAATGTTCTAATTGTATCCAGTTTTAGGAGAAGGCCTCTGTCTCTCTCACACTGCCATCTTTAATCCCCCATCATAATCATTCTTAAGTGTAAAGTTCAGGAGTGATACTGTATACTTATTAATAATAACTCCCCTTTATCCCTTCCCCCAGTTCCTAGTTACCAGGATTCTACTTTCTGTATGAATTTGACTTTTTAGATAGCTCATATATGGGAAATACTATATCTGTCCTTTTGTGACTGGTTTATTTTGCTTAGCATATTCTTCTAGATTTATCTGTGTTGTAGCATATAACAGAATTTTCTTCATTTATGAGACTGAATAATATTCCACTGAGTGTATATATATAATCTTTTGTCTTTCTATTCATGTTAGGTGAACATTTCAATAGCATCCAGCTCTTGTCTAGTGTGAATAGTATCACAATAAACATGTGTATGCAAATATCTCTTCAAGATCCCCTACATTCAATTCTCTTGGATATGGACCTACAAGTAAGATCGTAGTACCATATGGTATAGCTCTTTAATTTTTTGAGGAACCTCCATATTATCTTTCATAATGGTTGAACCATTTTACAGTCCCTTCAACAGTACACAATGGTTCCAATTTCTTCACATACTCACCAATACTTGCTATTTTCTGTTTTTTCTTTTTTGTAATAATAGTCATACAGTACGAGGTGATATCTTATGGGATTTCTGATTCACTTTTATCTCTTGATGCTGAGAAAATTTTCATGCAGTTGGCAAAAAATATTTGCAAATATTTTCTCTGAATGTAAAGGTTGTCTTTTAACATTTTTAAATGATATCATTATTATACAATAACATGGCAACATTGTGTTTACTAGATTCCCACCATTATCAAGTCCCCATCACATAACCCATTAGAGTCACTGTCCATCAGCATCATAAGATGCTATAGAGTCACTACATTTCTTCTCTGTGTTATACTGCCTTCCCTGTGTCTGCCCCTTCATTATATGTGCTAATCATAAAGTCTCTTAATCCCTTTCTACCTACCTTCCCCTCCATTGTCCCCAGTGTCTTTCCCTTTGGTAGCTGTTAGTCCATTCTTGGGTTCTGTGAGTCTGCTGCTGTTTAGTTCCTTCAATTTTTGCTTTGTTGTTATACTCCACAGGTGAGTTAAATCATTTGGTATTTGTCTTTCTCTGCCCAGCTTATTCCACTGAGCATAATACCCTCTAGATCCATTCATGTTGTTGCATATGGTAGGATTTGTTTGCTTCTTATGGCTGAATAATATTTCATTGTGCATATATTTATACACCACATCTTCTTTATCCATTCAATTACTGATGGACACTTAGGTTGCTTCCATTTCTTGGCTATTGTCAATAGTGCTGTGATAAACAAAGGGGTGCATATGTCTGTTTGAGTCTGGGATCCTGCATTCTTAGGATAAATTCCTAGGAGTGGAATTCCTGGGTCAAATGGTATTTCAATTTTTAGTTTTTGGAGGAACCTCCATACTGCTTTCCACAATGGTTGAACTAATTTGCATTCCCATCAGGAGTGTAGGAGGGTATCCCTTTCTCTGGATCCTCGCCAGCATTAATTGCTGATTGTCTTTTGGATGTTGGTCATCTTATCATAAATGGTATGAGGTGATAGCTAATTGTGGTTTTAATTTGCACTTCTGTGATGATTATCAATGTTGAGCATTTTTTCATGTGCCTGTTGGCCATCTGAATTTCTTCTTTGGAGAAGTGTCTGTTTAGCTCCTCTGCCCATTTTTTAATTGGCTTCTTTGACTATTGTTTGTTGAGGTGTGTGCGCTCTTTATATAATTTGGATGTCAGTCCCTTATCGGATATGTAATTTATGAATACATTGTCTCATACTACAGGATGCCTTTCTGTTCTACTGATGGTGTCCTTTGCTGTACAGAAACTTTTTAGTTTGATACAGTCCCACTTGTTCATTTTTCCTTTTATTTTCCTTGCCCGTGGAGATATGTCCATGACAAAGTTGCTCATGTTTATATTCAAGAGAGTTTTGCCTACTTCTAAGAGTTTAATGGTTTCATGAATTACATTCAGATTTTTCATCCATTTTGAGTTTATTTTTGTGTATGGAGTTATACAGTTTTCCAGTTTCATTCTCTTACATGAAGCTGTCCAGTTTTGGCAACACCAGCTGTTGAAGAGGCTGTCATTTCCCATTGTATTTCCATGGCTCCTCTCTCATATATTAATTGACCATATATGCTTGGATTAATATATGGACTCTCTAGTCTGTTCCATTGATCTCTGGGTCTATTCTTGTGCCAGTACCAAATTGTCTTGATTACTGTGGCTTTGTAGTAGAGCTTGAAGTTGGGGAGCATAATCCCCCCTGCTTTATTTTTCCTTCTCAGGATTGCTTTGGCTATTTGGGGTCTTTTGTGATTCCTTATGAATAATAGAACTATTTGTTCCAATTCATTGAAGAATGCTGCTGGCATTTTGATAGGGATTGCATTGAATCTGTAGATTGCTTTAGACAAGATGCCCATTTTGACAATATTAAATCTTCCTAGCCAAGAGCATGGGGTGGATTTTCAAGTATTAGTGTCTTTTTAAATTTCTCTCAAGTGTCTTGTAGTTTTCAGGGTATAGGTCTTTCACTTCCTTAGTTAGGCTTGTTTTTAGGTATTTTATTTTTTATGATGCAACTGTGAATGAAATTGTTTTCTTGATTCCTTGTTCTGCTAGGTCATCATTAGTGTACATGAATGCAACATTATTATGTACTAATTTTGTATCCTGCAACTTTGCTGAATTCAGATATAAGATCTAGTAGTTTTGGAGTGGATTCTTTACATTTTTTTATGTACAATATCATGTCTTCTGCATACAATGACAGTTTGACTTCTTACTTACCAATGTGGATGCCTTTTTTTTCTTTGTGGTTTCTGTTTGCCGTGGCTAGGACCTCCTTTACTATGTTGAATAAAAGCAGGGAGAGTGGGCATCCTTGTCTTGTTCCCGATCTTAAGGGAAAAGCTTTCAGCTTTTCACTGTACGTATGATGTTGGCTGTGGGTTTGTCATATATGGCCTTTGTTATGTTGAGGTACTTGCCCTCTATACCTATATTGTTGACAGTTTTTAACAAGAATGCAAGTTGAATTTTGTCAAATGCTTTCTCAGCATCTATGGAGATGATCATGTGACCTTTGTCCCTCTTTTTGTTGATGTGGTGGATGATGTTGATGGATTTTCGAATGTTGTACCATCCTTGCATCCCTGAGATGAGTCCCACTTGATCATGGTGTATGATCCTCTTGATGTATTTTTGAATTTGTTTTGCTAATATTTTGTTGAGTATTTTTGTATCTTTGTTCATCAGGGGTATTGGTCTGTAGTTTTCTTTTTTGTGGTGTCCTTACCAGGTTTTGGTATTAGAGTGATGCTGGCTTCATAGAATGAGTTTAGCAACAGTCCTTCCTCTTCTATTTTTTGGAAAACTTTAAGGATAATGGTTATTATGTCTTTTCTAAATGTCTGATAAAATTCAGCAGTGAAGCCATCTGGTTTGGGGGTTTTGTTCTTGGGTAGTTTTTTGATTACTGATTCAATTTCATTGCTAGTAATTTGTCTGTTCAGATTTTCTGCTTCTTTCTGAGTCAGCCTTAGAAGGTTGTATTTTTTTAGGTAGTTGTCCTTTTCTTTTAGGTTATTCAGTTTGTTTGCATATAATTTTTCATATTGTTCTATAATAATTCTTTGTATTTCTGTGGTGTCCATAGTGATTTTTCCTGTTTCATTTCTGAATCTGTTAATGTGTGTAGATTCTCTTTATTTATTGATAAGTCTGGCTAGGTGTTTACCTATTTTGTATATTTACTCTAAGAACCAGCTCTTGGTTTCATTAACTTTTTCTATTGTTTTATTCTTATCAATTTTATTTATTTCTTCTCTGATCTTTATTATGGCCTTCCTTCTACTAACTTTGGGCCTTATGTGTTCTTCTTTTTCCAGTTTCAATAATTGTGAGTTTAGACAGTTCATTTGGGATTGTTCTTCCTTCTTTTAATAGTCCTGGGTTGCTATATACTTTCCTCTTAGAACAGTGTTCACTGTGTCCCACAGAAGTTGGGGCATTGTGCTGTCATTTTCATTTGTCTCCATATGTTGCTTGATCTCTGTTGTAATTTGGTCATTGATCCATTAATTAATTATTTAGCAAAAGTTTGTTAAGCCTCCATGTGTTTGTGAGCTTTTTTTGGTTTTTTTTTGCACAATTTATTTCTAGTTTCATACCTTTGTGAACTGAGAAGTTGGTTGGTACAATTTCAATATTTCTGAATTTGCTGAGGCTCTTTTTATGGCCTAGTATGTGATCTATTCTGGAAAATGTTCCTTGTGCACTTGAGAAGAATATGTGTACTGCTGATTTTTGGTCTGTTAGGTCCATCTGTTCTAATGTGTTGTTCAGTGCCTCTGTCTCCTTATTTATTTTCTGTCTGGTTGATCTATCCTTTGGAGTGATGGAGTGTTGAAGTCTCCTATAATGAATGCATTGCATTCTATTTTGTCCTTTAATTGCATTATTATTTGTTTCACTTATGTAGGTGCTCCTGGGTTTGGTGAATAGATATTTATAACGGATATATCCTTGTGTTGGACTGAGCCCTTTATCATTATACAGTGTCCTTCTTTGTCTCCTGTTACTTTTTTTGTTTTGAAGTCTATTTAATATAATGGAAGTACTGCAACACCTACTTTTTTCTCCCTATTGTTTGCATGAAATATCTTTTTCTGCCCCTTCACTTTTAGTCTGTGTATGTCATTGTGATTAAGAGGAGTCTCTTGTAGGCAGCATGTAGATGTGTCTTGCTTTTTTATCCATTCTGTAACTCTATGTCTTTGGATATGTTCATTCAGTCCATTTACATTTAGGGCGATTCTTGATAGATATGTACTTATTGCCATTTCTGGCTTTGGATTCATGCTTATCAAAGGTTCAAGGGCAGCTTTTTTACTATCTAGCAGTCTACCTTAACTCACTTATTACGCTATAATAAAAACACTCTGATGATTCTTTTTTCTCTCCTTTTTCTTCCATTTCCACTCCTTATATGTTAGGTGTCATATTCTGTACTCTTTGTGTATCCCTTGACTGACTTTGGGGGTAGCTGATTTAATTTTGCATTTGGTTAGTATTTAGTTGGTCTACTTTCTTTGCTATGGTTTTATTTTCTCAGTTGACAGCTCTTTAGCCTTAGGCACACTTCCATATAGAAGAATTCCTTTAAAATACATTGTAGAGATGGTTTTTGGGAGGTAAATTCCCTCAACTTTTGCTTGTCTGGGAATTGTTTATTCCCTCCTTCAAATTTAAATGATAATCTTGCAGAGTAGAGTATTCTTGCTTCAACACCCGTTTGTTTCATTGCATTGAATATATAATGCCACTCCCTTCTGGGCTCTAAGATTTCTTTTGAGAATTATGATGACAGCCTGATAGATTTTCCTTAGGTGATCTTTTTTCTCTCTCTGGCTGCTTTTAATATTCTGTCCTTGTCCTTGATATTTGCCCTTTTAATTATTATATGTCTTGGTGTTGTTCTCCTTGGGTCCCTTGTGTTGGGAGATCTGAGGATTTTCATGGCCTGAGAAGCTATTTCCTTCCCAAGATTTGAGAAGGTTTCAGCAATTATTTCTTCAAAGACATTTTTTATCCTTTTTTTCTCTTCTTCTTCTGGTACCCCTATAATGAGAATATTGTTCCGTTTGGATTGTTCACACAGTTCTCTTAATATTCTTTCATTCTTACAGATCCTTTTTCTCTCCCTGCCTCAGCTTCTCTGTATTCCTGCTCTCTGATTTCTATTCCATTAACTGTCTCCTCCATCTCATCTAATCTGATTTTAAATCCCTCCATTGTTTGTTTCATTTCAGTGATCTCCCTCCAGAATACATCCCTTAGCTCTTGAATAGTTTTCTGTAGCTCCATCAGCATGCTTATGACTGTTATTTTGAATTCTTTTTCAGGAAGATGGGTGATTTCAGCCTCACTGAGCCCTCTTTCTGGTGTTGAGGGATTTGGGTTTGAACAAGGTTCTTATGCCTTTTCATAGTCCTCAAGCAATGGGAGTGATTGCTGGTGAGTGGTGCAGGGTGTCAGCTCAGAAGACAAAGTCCCTTTCTGCTTGCTGGTCACCATGCCTGTCTCCACTGTCCATGCTGGTTAACTGCACACAGGGTGCAGTTTCTGGTTTAATCCCGTAAACTTCCATGGGCCGGGGAGCCCTCTGGATGGCCTAGGGCAATGGCGTGGTTCACAGGCAAGCAACACAATTGTCTGCACAAGTACAAAACCCTATCGTGGCTCCCGGTCTCAATGCCTGTCTCTGTTTTCTGTGTCTGTCAACTGCATGCAGGGAGCAGCCTCTGGGTCTTAGCCAGTTACCGTCACTCAGGGAGAAGCTTCTGCATTAAGGTGTATAGTTGCTGTAGGTGGGGCTGACCTCTGGCTGGTCTGCAGCAATGGTGGGGACAGCTAGTTTGCATGCAGGTTCCAGTGCAGAGGAAGTGGCAGCAGGCTGCTTATTATGGTGAGGGGCCTTGGAGCTATATTGTCAATCAGGGGGATAGGGTGCCTGAAGCTCCTGAAAGTTCCCAACCTGCTGGGCTGAGTGTGCCAGGATGATTTTGTCCACCTGTTCCTTCCCCTAAACCCTTGCCCCTTTAAGACTTTTAAAACGCCTGCTTTACTTTTGTCCTAGGGAACCTGGCTGTGGGAACCTGTTCACAGTTTGTTTCAGACTTTGCTTTTCAGTCCCTCCAATCTCCTGAGCACCATGCAGTGTGGGTCTGTCTGCCTGGGGTAGATTTCTAGGGCTGGGTATTTAGCAATCCTGTGTTCCACTCCCTCCCTGCTCTGATTCTTTTTCTACAACCAGTGAGCTGGGGTTAGGGGAGTGCTCAGATCTCACAGGGTCACAGCTTTTTACTTTACACTTTTCCATGAGATGTTGACTTCTCCCAGATGTAGACTGGCTGGTATACTGTTACTTCTAGTCACTCTTTTAGGAATAGTTGTATTTGCTGTATTTTCAAAATATATGTGGTTTTGGTAGGAGATTATCACCATACTAGTCATGCCATCATCCTGTTCCCTCCTCGACTTTTAACTTTTTTGGTTATTTCCTTGAGGCACAAAAGCTTTCTTGTTGTTTTTTTAAAGTTAGATATTTTTGTCTATTTGTCTATTTTTGCTTTTTTTTACCTATATTATTGGTGACTTATCCAAAATATCACTGGCAATTCCAGTGACATGGAGTTTTCTTCTATGTTTTCTTTTTGGAGTTTTATAATATTCTGCTTTTAATTTGAATGCAAATTATATGGATAGGATCACTTTATGAAAATATCAAAGGTGTATGTTTATTTTTGTGTACATGTATATACATTTGTATATCATTATATATATATACATGGCAATTCATTATGAAATTTTAAATATGATTAGGTAAAAGTTTGGCCAGATCAAGGAGGAATCATCCCTTGTTTTATTTATTCTGTCAAGTGTATTGCTAGCAGTTACAATATGCATAGTGACAGACATTTTGTGAGATGGTGGCACTTTGGTAGGAAAAGGATCAAAGGTAAGCTTTTACTCTATAAAGACAGAAATGCAAATAATTGCCCATTTGAACACAGAAACCATATATATTACTTCCAATTATTTTTTCAAATTAAGTATAAAAATTTTGTTCTTTCAATTTATTCTGCCAGTCATGTTATTTCTACAAATCATAACCTGAAACAGAGTCAGTTAGTTAATTTTCTCATGAAAAACAAATTCAATTATGAAAAAAGTTTTGCAGTGAATTATTTCAAAGTATCATTTGCAAAACATTTTTTCTGACTAATCTGTCTTTAAAAATACATTAAAAGTGTATTCAATATAAAAATATATAAAAAGTAAATTTGCATCTGGTGATACATATTTGTATATATTCATATAGATCATATACATATCCATATACATACTTGTGTGTGTTGGTATTAGGATTATCTCTGTTGATCCAAGTTATTTTGTGTTATATAGTCCAAGCAAGAGAATAAATAAAAGCACCATGGAGCTATGAGAGAGTCCTCAACTTAAAGTGCTTAAGTTACAGCCCTGTTCAGATGCAAATGCAGAAAAATGAACAGTGTAATCATATAAGTGGGGCTATATTTTCACATTTCTGTCATTCATTTTGGTGAACACAGTGACTGATTCAGTGTAGAAAATGTTAATTTGAACACCATCAATTCTTTGAAACTTGCTAAATCAGGGAATAAGTATATATTGAATGTATTTTAAAGTAACTATTTGCTATAAATACACTGACCTGCTTAAAATGTATTTAGGCTCTGGAACTTCCAATTTGTACACATATTGTAAACTCTTTTCAATAATAATTGATCTACCATAATTATCACTATACAGAATATATCTATGGACATGTTTGTTTTCCTAAGCTATTTGTTTCCCATATGGATTTCCCAATTACATAGTAATTTTGAGTTTTATTAATGCTAGATATGATTTTATGGGTTCCAAATTAATTTAAATGTTCAAAATGAAAGTGGCAATAGAAAGGAACAAAAAAGGTTATTAATCTTTATTTTACTGAGTATTTTCTAATCTGTTTAATTTTTGAATAGTACATGTGTATGTAATGATGAAAATATGTTTTGGCAAATTAGTGCAGTCATCACCATTCTTAATTTAATTTATCTTCTTTACCTATTGAGGCAAGTGTATTTAGGTTTTGATAGAATGTCAGTTTCCTCCCCAGATTGGTATAATTTTTGCTTTATCTTCATTTTAACTATTTGGCTGAGGTATAATTAAGAAACTAAATCACATACAATTAAATTGCATAATTTGATCATTTTTCACACTTGTATATACAGTGAAACCAACAAGGCAATGAATAAACCTCTCACTCCCAGAAGCTTTCTCTTACTTCTTTATTCCTTTTCTTCTGTTTCCTACAACTACTCTTGACTCCATCCCAGGTGATCATTTAACTGCTTTCCATCATATATATATTAATTTGTATATACATAATATGGTAGTGTAATATACATAAATGGTAGCATGCTGTATATACTCTTAACTTTTGTCTGGCTTTTCATGCAGAAAAATTATTTTGAAATTCATCCTTTCTATTACTGGTCAGTGTTGTCATTTATGGATACACTACAATTTATAATCCATAATCCATACTATCACTGATGGATATTCTACCAGATAAATGATTTGGAATGAAATATTTGGGTCATGTGGTAGGTACATATATATTTTTTGAGAAAATGTTAAGCTGTTTTATAATTGAACTGAACCATTTTACAGTATCAATAGCAGGGTATGAAAGTTTTAGTTCCTCTACAACTTAGCCACTTGCTATGGTCAGTTTTTATAATTTTAGTGATTCCAATATTTGTGTAATACTATCCCACTGTAGATTTACTTTACATTTTCCAAATAAATAATTATTCTGAAAAGATTTATATGTGCTTATTTCCATCCATATGTCTCCTTTTCTGAAGTATCTATTCTAATATTTATCCATTATCTTTTGGGTCATTTGTTTCCTTATTACTAAGTTTTGAGATTTTTTTTATTGTTTCAAGACATAAATACTTTAACAGATATATAATTTGAAAATGTTTTATTCCACCCTATGGCTTGTGTATTTATTTGATTAGAGTGTTGTTGAAGAGTGAAAGTATCTAGTTTAGATGAGATTCAATTCATCAATTTCTGTTATTAATCATGCTTTTGACATATGTCTAAGAAATTTTTGAATAACTCAAAGTCAAGTAGATGATGTTTTGATATATTTTAGAAGTATTACTGCTTTAGGTTAATATTTAGGTATATGATCTTGGCTTAGATGTAATTTTATTTAAAAAATTTTAAGTATGGATATCTGATGGTTTGTTACAAAGGTTATCATTTTTTCATCCATCACTCTGTGACTTTTCACTATAAAAGATCAGCCGCGCACATATGCTATGTCATCACAGTTAGTTTATTAAGTATTTCCTGATAAAAGATCATGGTCTCTGCAAAATACCACTTTATCAAAAAAGCAATTTACTTTCAAAATGTAGATAGATGGGTAGAGAGGTTGGTAGATAAGTAGGTAAGTAGATTAAATTAAAATAGAGATAGTAAATGTGGAAAACTATACTGGCAAATCCAGGTGAAAGGTCTGGATGTTTATTATACTATTCTGTTACATTTCATACAGTCAAAACTTGTCATACTACAAAGCTGGATAAGAAGAGAAGTAAAACTAAAACAAAAATTTTAAAACGTCTCTGTATGTAGTAGTCACCTCTTTCTGTCTATATAACAGTGACACCCATATGAGTTGCTATTAAAATTTAAGAAAGAATAACTATCAGCCCTTTGCCATTACATCAGAGAAAATATTTTCTATATATAAAAAGAAATCCTTCTATGTAATATGAAGTTCTAGGAGATTTCTAAAGTTGAGTGATTGCAAAGAAAAATCCTAAAAAGTCATTTATAAGTATTAGTAAATAGTAAGTCAATTTATTTTTACTTCCTCAAAGTTATTGACTAGGCTTTATCCAGTAATCTAAATACCCATATCTAAATACTACATTAGACAGAGAAATGCTCAAAATAATACGGTCATTGATATAGTCAGTTGAGTTTTTTTGGGGGGATAAAAGGATTCATTTTTATTTTTCTTTCCTTTTTTTTTCAAATTAAGGTATCATTGATATACAATCTTATGAAGTTTCACAAGAAAAACAATATGGTTACTACATTCACCCTTATTATCAAGTCCCCGCCCCATACCCAATTGCAATCAATGTCCATCAGTGTAGTAAGATGCCACAGAGTCACTACTTATCTTCTCTGTGCTACACTGTCTTCCCCCACACACACCCTGTGCACTAATCATAATACCCCTCAATCCCCTTCTCCCTCCCTCCCCAGCCACCTTCTCTACCCCTTCCCCTTTGGTAACCACTAGTCCCTTCTTGGAGTCTGAGTCTGCTGCTATTTTCTTCCTTCAGTTTTGCTTTGTGGTTATACTCCACAAATGAGGGAAATCATTTGGTATTTGTCTTTCTCTGCCTGACTTACATGCCTCAACATCCAAAAGGCAAATAACTCTATTAGAAAAATGGACGGAGGATATGAACAGACACTTCTCCAAAGAAGAAATTCAGATGGTCAAGAGGCACATGAAAAGATGCTCCACATCGCTAATCATCAGAGAAATGCCAATTAAAACCACATAGAGGTATCACCTCACACCAGTTAGGATGGTCAACATCAAAAAGACTAGGAACAACAAATGATGGCAAGGATGTGGAGAAAGGGGAACCCTTCTATACTCCTGGTGGGAATGTAAATTAGTTCAACCATTGTGGAAATCAGTATGGAGGCTCCTCAAAAAACTAAAAACAGAAATACCATTTGACCCAGTAATTCCACTCCTAGGAATTACCCAAAGAAAACAAGTTCTCAGATTCAAAAAGATATCTGCATGCCTATGTTTATTGAGGCACTGTTTACAATAGCCAAGAAATGGAAGCAACCTAAGTGTCCATCAGAACATGAATGGATAAAGAAGATGTGGTACATATACACAATAGAATTGTATACAGCCATAAGAAAAAAGCTAATCCTACCATTTACAACAACATGGATGGAGATAGAGGATACTATGCTGAGTGAAATAAGTCAGTTGATTTTTTAATAGAATTATTTTGGACAATTTAACACTTAACCTCTTTTGTTAGCTTAACACCAGAGGTGTCATGAATACACATTAAATGGTTATTCTGCTCAGGAATAGTATCAAAAACCAAATGAAATTATGAAAGGAATGAATAAGGAGAATAATTTAGAGAATAATGTTCTGATGTAGTCAGATAATGTTCTATTATCTATTTTAAATGAGCATTGGAAACATAGCTTGGTCCACTAGCAAATTATTGTTTTCAAGAATGGAATATATATGGACTTGACAAGAATAATTGTAGTCTATTTAAGAAAGGAGAGAAAAATAATTGTAACTAAAAATGGTAAGTACAGGCACAGTAATTATTGAAGGGCCCCCACCCATAAGATGGCGAACTTCCTGCTTCTCTTTTGGGTCCTCGGTTCCCGCTGGCACCACCTGAAGCCCAATCACCCCTCGCCCCCCTAATCCCAGCACCTAGCCAAGAGCCACCAGCTCCGTAGAAGTGACACCACAATCTCCCCATGCCCCTTCCTATATAACCCAGGACCTTTCCCTAATAAAGCGGAATTCTCCGGTGAATTGCTGCTGTGTGTTGCTCCTTTCCTTTCATTGGTGCCGAAACCCGGGAGACGGGACACCCCAACTGGGCCCCATCTTCCCCCTGACACCAGCAGCAGCTTGCCCTCGTCCTCTTTTTCTGGCACTGGCTCCTCACACTCACCACTCCTCTTTGGCCTTTGGGTAAGTTTTCCCCCGGAGTGGGCCACTTGTCCCCGAGGTATTGAAGCGCTATTGACCGTGATCGTCCGGCAAGGCCCTGATGCTCGGGGACGAGGAGGGAACTCTCCCCGCCTCAGGCCTTCACGGCTGCGGCGGACCCTCAGGCCCCTCCTCCAACAGCCATAAACGAGGTGACTCCTTTGCGGATGAGAACGCTCCCCTTCTCCCCACCTCCTCCCTCCGTTCCTTCCGCCAAAAATTCCTTCCGCTGAAAACTCCTAGTACAAGGTACCTCGGATTCTGGCACTCTGCCTTCTTAGAGGAGTCTGGGTGACGACCCACACTTCCTAAGAAACCGACTCGTATACGTGTTTCCGCAGACCCCCAAGGATCATCGGGGACGCCCTTTGTCTCCTTGCGGTCTGCTCCCATTCCGAGGATCTCCGTTCGTCTTCCCCTGTTTGTCTCCTTCTCTGTCCTTTAGCCATGGGAGCCTCCTCATCCCTCCCTGAAAGTTCACCTCTTGAATGCCTGCTCAAGCATCTAGCCACCCTCTCCCTGACGCCTGATATAAAACCAAAACTTCTCCGCAAATACTGCTCCCAAGATTGGCCGACATACCCCCTAGACAATCACAACCAATGGCCCGCAGGGGAACTCTTGATCCTAACATCACTCGCGATTATTTAACTACTGCCAGCGCCTGAAAAACTGGAAGGAGATTCTCTATACCGAAGCTTTCCGCCTCCTAGCCCCGCCTTCCCCCAAGTTCTCCTAGCCTGCAAGCCATCTCCCCCGAAAAAGCCTCCCTTTCACTCCCTTCCCCCTCCTACAACCCCTCCGCCCTCTTCCACTGTGGCCGCCGCCTCCCCCTCCTCTCCTACAACAGCCCTTCCCCCTTCCTCCACCACCATCTCCTCCCCCACCTAACACCCCTTGCAGTTCAAGCCTGAGCCTTTCAGCCCCCCTCCAACTAATTTCCAGGAGCCTCCTCTGTCTTTGCCCCCATCCATCACCTGTTTCTCCCCCACAGACTGAGCCTGAACCCTTCAGTCCCCCTCAGACTTGGTCCCGAAAGCCTCCCAAAATTATCGCATCTTTGCACCCATCACCTGTTTATCCCCCACAGACTGAGCCAGAACCCTTCAGTCCTCCTCAGACTCGGTCCCGAGGGCCTCCCAAAATTATTGCCCCCCTTCAAGAAGTAGCAGGATCCGAAGGCATCATGCGCGTTCACGTCCCTTTCTCCTTAGGAGATTTAGCCCAACTGGAGAAACGCCTAGGTTCCTTTTCCACTGATCCCACGACATATATCAAGGAGTTTCAATGGTCCCTCCAGTCATACAGCCTCACACATCATGACATTTTCATGCTCCTGGCCAATACCCTCCTTCCTGAAGAGCGCAGACGAGTTTGGGACTTCGCCCAAACACACGCCACCGAAACCCACAGGACTGACCCCACCAATCCCCCTGGCCCCACTGCTGTCCCCGAACAAGACCCACACTGGGATTATAACACCGCCGTGGGTCTCCGCTCTCGAGATATTTTTGCCTCCTGCTTAATAGCAGGTCTGAAAAAGGCAGCTCGTAAAGTAGTCAATTTTCAAAAGCTCCCTACGAGTTCTTAGACAGACTCACTCAAGCCCTATTACAGTATACCAGCCTGGACCCAGAAACGCCTGATGGGAGACATGTCCTTATGACATACTTCCTAGCTCAAAGCTACCCCGACATTAAACCTAAACTCAAAAAGTTAGAACAGAGCCCCGCTACCCCACAGACTGAGATCCTAACAGTGGCCTTTAAAGTCTTCCATAACCGGGAGGAGGAGAAAGAATGCCGTAAACAAAAGGCTGATCAGGCCAATTTCCAAATGTTGGCCCAGCTGATAAAACCACAACCTGGGAGCCCTTCTACAAACAAGCCCCCCACCCCAGGAGCTTGTTTCAAGTGCGGACAAGAAGGACATTGGTCAAGGGCATGCCCCTCCCCCAGATATCCTACCACCCCATGCCCCAGATGCCACAAAAAGGGCCACTGGGAGTCTGATTGCCCAGCCACCTGAAGGGGAGGCTGGATGAACAACCCCCATCCTAAGCCCTCTGTAGTGGGGCTGGCAGAAGAAGATTGACGGGGCCTGGGAGCTTCTCGCCCGACCATTTCCATCACCAAACAGGAGCCCAGGGTTACTTTAATAGTAGACGGTCGCCCCATCTCCTTCCTCCTAGATACAGGAGCCACCTTCTCAGTCTTGCGGGAATACTGGGGCCCTACCACGCCTGCCATTACTCCTATAGTTGGGGGTAGGACGTAAACAGAATTTCCCATTAACCCCCCCCCCCTTTATGCACAATCCAGGACAATCCCATACCTTTCTCCCACTCCTTCCTGGTTATGCCCCAGTGTCCCATCCCCTTACTAGGACGGGACATCCTTTCTCTCCTCCATGTTTCCATAACTATATCCACTCCCACAGCCCCCAGTACTCCATTTCTAATGGCCCTCATAGCTGACGACCCCCCTCTACCCAATGAAAGTCCCAGTTCCGCTCTCATACACCCTGTAAATCCCAAAGTTTGGGACATTACAAGCCCCTCCATGGCTCTATGTCCTCCTGCCTCTATCAAATTACGTAACCCCTCTCAGTATATCTGTCAGGCCCAATACCCCCTAACCACTTCAGCCCTCATAGGCCTCCAACCCATCATTCAAAATCTTTTAAACAAAAATTACCTCAGACCCACTCACTCCCTGTTTAATACCCCCATATTAGCTGTTAAAAAAAACCAATGGATCTTTCTGCCTTGTCCAAGACCTTTGCCTCATTAACATGGCCATCGTCCCTATCCATCCCTTAGTCCCAAATCCATACACCCTTTTATCTCAGATCCCTGCCTCAGCCTCCCACTTCTCAGTCCTAGATCTCAAAGATGCATTTTTTCTATCCCTTTGGACCCCTCCTTCCAAGATTTTTTCGCCTTCACCTGGACAGACCCATACACAAGACATTCTGAACAACTCACTTGGACAGTTTTGCCACAAGGCTTCCGAGATAGTCTCCATATTTTTGGACAGGTCCTAGCTCAGGACCTCAAACAGTTTCATCATGATCACTCCGAGTCCACCTTATTACAATACGTGGACGATCTTCTACTCTGCAGTCCCTCATGGGAACAGTCTCAAGTTGACACTGCCTCCCTACTTAACCTTCTAACTTCCAGAGGTTACCGGGTATTCCCCGTCAAATCTCAAATCTCTTCCCCTTCTGTCACTTACCTCAGATTCCTTCTATCTCAACAAAGAAAGTCCATTACCTTAGACAGAAAACAGCTCCTCTCTGTCCTGCCCGTTCCCAAAACCAAGACAGAAATCCTTTTCTTTCTAGGCCTGGCTGGGTATTTTAGAGCGTGTATCCCTAACTTCTCCCTGTTGGCAAGACCCCTATATGACCTCAGCAAGGATCCCCCTGAAGAACCATTATCCTCCTTACCCCAACACTCCTTCATTAGGCTCCTTCAAGCCCTTGTGGAAGCCCCAGCTCTCCATCTTCCTGATTTGTCAAAGCCCTTCTCATTATACATTCATGAGAGGTCCAGTCAAGCTCTAGGAGTCCTAGGCCAACATTATGGCCCATCCTTTGCCCCAGTAGCTTATCTTTCCAAGCAATTAGACCCCACACTTCAGGGATGGGCCCCCTGCCTACGGGCATTAGCTGCTGGACAGCTCTTGCAGAAGGAAGCTCATAAACTGACATTCGGGGTGCCCCTTACCATTCTGCCCCCACATCACCTAAAGGATCTCTTAACCTACAAAAGTTTACAGACTCTCCCTCCCTCCAGACTCCTGACCTTACTGTCCTCTTTCCTCCAAAATCCCATTCACCCCCTTTGCCATCCATACCCGAATCATGACTTTTTCCTCCTTTACTGTTCCCTTGCTCTCTCTCTTGCTTTTTTTCCTCATTCCTATTGTCCTCCCTGCCACCCCAGCCTCCTTTGTATGGTGATTCAAAGTCAGACAGACTTACACACAGCATCAAACAAAAATTACTGCCCTCATTGTCACATCAGACTGCCCTCTGAAAGGCTGCTCCGAGCCTTTATACCTCCACTTTCCTCCCTCCACCGAAGTGTTCACTAGCAGCTACCTTTATTCTCCCTACCTCTGCTTTCTCTATGACCAAAAACAAGCCTGTTGCAGGCGATGGCCAGACACCTATGAGAGATGTCCCTACTATTTTTCCACCATTCACTACATGGGTAACTCCTGGTACCCACAATATTACTCCTCCAACCCATTCTCTTCAATACTAACAAACCCCTTCCTTACTTGGCTTTGGCCCATTGCAAGCCCTATAATAATCATTCTCCTCACCTGCCTCTTCTTACCTTGTATAGTAAAGTTTATCAAATCCCAAGTCAGTAAAATCTCTAATCAAACTTTCAACCAGCTTTTACTCAGGAACTACCAGCTTTTAGCCACAGAAGATCCCTCACCCTCACGTAACCTCCTCACCACACGCTGAGATAGACCACTCTCTCCGCTGGAAACTGTTCCTGGAAACAATGGCCACAGACGCCTGGCTTCTGACACCCGTATCCTCCTGGCACCATTGGAATCAACAACTCCTCGACCTATGGTTACAGGGAACCTTCACTGATTTCCAACCTGAAGAAGTCCACATCTACTCGTCCTTACTGTGGAGAGTCCTATCAACCCTTTCTTCCCAGTCCTCAAGCCCTCACTCCCTTCTCTGCCCCTGTTCAGCAGGAAGCAGTCAGAGAGAAAGCAACGTCCACAACCCCATAGAGGAGAAAGGGGGGAATGAAGGGCCCCCACCCATAAGATGGCAAACTTCCTGCTTCTCTTCTGAGTCCTCGGTTCCCGCCGGCGCCACCTGAAGCCCAATCACCCCTCGCCCTCCTCCCAATCCCAGCACCTAGCCAATAGCCACCAGCCCCGTAGAAGTGACACCTCAATCAAATCATGCCCCTTCCTATATAACCCAGCACCTTTCCCTAATAAAGTGGAATTCTCCAGTGAATTGCTGCTGTGTGTCGCTCCTTTCCTTTCAATTATAGCTAGCAAATACTTTGTACTGATGTCTTTTATAGTCCAGACAAGTTTCAGGCATTCATATATTTCAAAGACCATAGTTTAACTTCTAATGACAAAATATAAGAAGAATAGAATAAATGGGCAGTTAATATTTTCAATAATAAATCAGTTCAAAGAGAAAACATTTTACTTGAATGTGATTTTGAAAAGCTTTCATACAAAGATATAATTAAGATCCCAAAAGTACTCCAATATGATTTATTAAAAATTTTAAGTTATGGGTTGCAAATCCTCTGGCCTTGGATTAAATAAAACTATCCTCAGGGGCCTAATGATTTTTTTTTTTAAGAAAATACTTATTCTCTGAAATGCTGTGTTTTTTTTTTTTAATTAACAGAACATATTTAAGAGCAGCTTAGGATTCATACAAAAATTGAGTGAAAAGTACAGAAAGTCCCTATATACCCATTGTTCCATACACATACACAGCTCATACACCCGCCAACCAGAGTGGTTGAGTTGTTACAGCTGATGAGACAAGACTGATAAGTCATTATCACTCAAAGTCCATAATTTACACTAGAGTTTACTCTTGGCATTTTACATCTATGGGTTTTAACAAATGTATAATGACACATGTATACCATTACAGTACAATACAGAATGATTTTACTGCTCTAAAAATCCCCTGTACTTTTCCTATCTCTCCCTGCCCCCTAATCCCTGGCAAACACTGATTTTCTTACTGTTTCCACAGTTTTACCTTTTTAAGAATGTCATATAGTTGGAGTCATACAGTATATAGCCTTCTCAGATATTTTCAGGATTTCACTTCATAGTATGCATTGAAAATACCAACATTTCATTTTAAGGCCTCATAACTCATTTATTTTAATTGATGCATAATATTCCACTGTTCGGATGCTCTACAATTTGTTTATCCACTGACCTCCTGATGGACATCTTGGTTGCTTCCCAGTTTTGGCAATTATGAGGAAAGCTGTTACAATAATCCACATGCAGATTTTTGCATAGTCCTAAGTTTTTAACTCTTTTGGGAAATGCCAAGGAGCACAGTTGTTGAATTATATGGTAAAAGCATGTTTAGTTTTATAAAAAAACTTCCAAACTATTTTCCAAAGTGGCTGTTCTGTTTTGCATTTATAAGACTAGTAATAAAGAGTGTTTATTTGTCACCACATTGTCATCAGCATTTGGTGCTGTCAGTGTTTTGGATTTCACCATTTTAATAGTTGTGGAATGTGACTTGAAATATAGATATGTTATAGAATTAAGTAGAAAAATAAACAAGATTGAGTATCTTTGATGATTATGGATTATTTGTTACCAAAATAGAGCATAGAAACACTAGCAAATTGTCCTTCCTCTTTCCACTTACTTCCTATGAAATCTAAGATGCAGGATCTTTCTTCTCTCTTTCTTCATTTCTTTCTTTCTCTCCCTATCTCTCTCTCTCTCTCTTTCTCTCTCTCTCTCTCTCTCTCTCTCTCTCCCCCTTTCTTTCTTTCCTTTAAATTTTTTAAGTAAGTTTGCTGGTTTCTAAACCCACAGCAATTTATTTCAACAGTTGTGAACCTTGACTTTTAAACAAGCATCACTGTTGACCTGGAAAATGTATCCTAACTGTGGATTTCATACATCTTCCCCATTCACTCTCTAGGAGACTCCTAGAAAGTTTCAAGTGATTACACTGAAAAGAGCTGAGAGTGGTAAAAAGCATATAAGGGAGGCTTGGAAAGATACTTGAAGATTGTTAAGTGATGTAAACACTATACTTATAAACAAAGAGGAGATTTCAGAATTAGGTTTGCAAGCTTATATTCTTCTACACATCTGACTTTGGAAAAGAAAAATAATATCTGACTTCTCAAATTCTCCCTAAACTGTTGAATCACATGTCAATAGGCTGGATTTCAGACACAGCCTCAAAATTGATATACTGCCTAGCAGTGATTATTGTAGAATTACCCTTTAAAAGAGAGGCATAAGTAATCACAATTTCCCAATAATTTCTCAAATTGTCTGCTTTTCCTCTATTTTTATCCTAAAAAAGGCTATTTTTACTGGAGGGAAAAATGATGCATATTTTCAAGTCATAAAAAAGAAAACTTGAGATGTACATTTCTATCATTGCTTTTCAGAAGTTGATTTGTTTAACATATACTATCCATTAGTTTCAAAATCCCTCTTTGGATTACAAAAAATTTCTCCTTGCTTCCTGCTTCTGAATATGAATTATTTGTAGAAAGAAGTGCATATTCTTTGGAAAGCCTGGGTTCAACTTGCAGCATTACCATTTATCAGCTCTATGATGCTGGACAATCAAACTTTGTGAGCAATAATCCTTTGATATATAAACATGAAAGTTTTAGTTTTTGTCTTGTTGTCCTTATGATTTTGCTATTAGTAGCAACTGAGATAAAAGTATATTGTGAAACTTTAAGGGCTATCTACACATTAGATAATAAAGAGTGGTGATGGTAGTGAACACAAGCAATCACTTTTAATTGTAATTTCTAGCCAAAGTGTTTAGGTAGTTACATCAGAAGTGCCATCTAGTTACCAAACAGGTAAACTATATTAGATGATTTTTATATATCAGGTTTTTAGAGCCAGAGGTTAAAATATAGGGTAATAGTTTATGCCTTTTTAGTATTTATTGCTAAATATTCTCAATGTAATACACATGGATTTTGAATTTTGTCAATAGCTGAGATCTGGATGTTAGTTCCATAAAAAGCATGATTATTTATTGAACCATTTTTATGGGCTCAGAATAGATCAACTTGGATTTATGTAAGCAAGTGATAATTATGTATCTTTTGAAATTGTTAGGTAATAATGATTAATGAAAACACATAAAAATTGTGGTTTTGTTATGATGAAATCAAACAATGTATTTTGCTCTGAGTTATTCCAATGTCTATTCCAATTACAACTTTATTTCATTTTAATGTTACTTAAGTTAGCTTTCCTTGTCCCTGGTTATTTTCTTCCCACCATTTTCAGTTGAATCTACTCTTGGAAAGATTAATGTATAACTCTTTAACATTTAGCTTTTACAAATATAAACATTTGACAACATTGTGATTAATTCATGTCTTTGTTAAGGCTGCTATAAGAAAATGAATTTTGTTTTTCTATAAGTCAATTTAGTGAACAATGACTATTAATACAGTGTGATGTAACTATCTTGATTTTTGCTAGGGCTGTGGCAGTTTTATCCAATATTGTTTTGCACCATTAGTGGAAATGTAAACAGAGTAGGAAGGTGGCAAACATCATTGTATTTTATAATAGTTTTTATCTTAATACCATGGAAGGGCCTCAGGTACTCTCAGAACTCCTCAGAGCCCATTTTGAAACTGTTACACAGAGAACTGGAGAGATTATATGACCCTTATTGAGAACTTCTGCACTCTCACTAGTGTATTGCAAACTGTGTTGTGTTCTCTGTTTATTGAGAGAGAGAAAAAAGCATTTGTTAAAACTATAGCAAACTAAGTCCCATAAAGGAACCACCTTTTGAAAAGCATCTGCAGTTTATGTCACCACTCACAGTCATTCTCCAAGTCTCATCCACCTTTGTTCTAGATTAAACAAGTTAAAATAGGATGCATTAAGACTCAATCTACTTTTCCAAGTAGAACTAATGTTGGTGATTCCCTAAGGTCATGATATATCTTTTGGGTTCTAATTTTAATATTTAGAGAAAGTTCTAGGAACTCCCTTTGACTCTTTTCAATTTCAGTCTTCAATGCACAAATTCTGTAACCAATATGGGGATTTTATTTGAAGTACGCATTAAAGATAGGACTAAAAACTGTACACCAAGAGTGCTTTTCTATTAAATAAGATACTAAGATCTTTCCCATCTACTTCAGTCCTAGGGCATGTCATGATTAGCTATCCTTAAAGTTCTTTTGGTCAAACCAAGTCTTCAGTACTTTTACTTACTATGATGACTACACTTGCCTTGTCTCTTTTGGCTAAATGACAGTGCCACTCCAAAATCTAATCATTTCCATTGAACTGAAAAGCCATAACAATAGCGTCATCTCCTGTCTTTGTTTCTACTCTATAAAGCCATCAATTACTGTACTTTTCAAGGACATGTGTATTCTCTTCATCAAGATTGTTCTCAGTACGTCGTTGGTGAAACAGCAGTTTCCAAGTCCAGATGGGATCCCCAAGAAATGTATTCCATGATAAGGGCAGCATCTTAAGTGAATTTTATAACCTTTTTTGGTTTATTGCTGTGTTTTCCATTCTTTATACCTGGATATTAGTTGCATGTGTATATGTGTTTAAATGAAGTCAACTTATATCCACCCACCATTGTAGTCTGGTGGGAATGGAAAGGTAACTGGTATGTTCAGTTCTGAGTAGTCCTATCTGGACCAAGAGATCCTGGACATTGAACTAGATGCAGTAACTGAATGAGTCCTTGGATTATTTCTTTGGAGACGTGTATGGGTGTGTGTGTGTGTGTATTTTAGTTAATTTGGGTTGCCATAACAAAATACCATGGACTGGGAGGTTTAAACAACATAAATTAATTTGCTCACAGTTGTGGATGCTAGAATCCAAGACCAAGTTTCCAGTGGACTTTCTGGGGAGGATTCTCTTCCTGGCCTGCAGATGGCTGCTTTCTCACTATGTCAAGTGGTGCTCTCTGGTGTTTCTCCTTATGGACACTAATACTATTGGATTAGGGCCCCTCCCTTACTTATCATTTAATCTTAAATACTTCCTTAGAGGCCCCACCTGCAAATATAGCCATGCTGGGAGCTAGGACTTTAACATATGCACTTAGGAGGATTCACAAACATTTTGTCATAATTGTGTGTGCGTGTGTATGTATGTTTTATATGGGGAGATGGTAAGAACATATATTTGGAAGTTAGAATACAGATATTTTTCTCTTCATATAAAATAATGGCTGGGCATACAGCCAACCAATTAAACACTATTCCTTCCAGCCTTTCTTATATCTAGACTAAGTTCTTATACATAAGACTAATAAATGGAATATCAGCAGAATTGTTGTGTAGAATTTCCACATTGTTTTCTTGAAAAGAAATCACTTACTTTTTATTTATTTGTCCTTCTTTCTCTGGTTGTGGGTATAGAGGTGACCCCACTGATCTATGCAGATGAGGCCAAGCCTCCAGGGAGAGTAGCGTATAGTGTAGGAATCTGAGTCTCTGAATGATCTCATGATGCAGAGCTGTTTTAGGAGCCTGCTTTCCTTATCTTCATACTATTATATGAGAAATAAACAAACTACCTTGCTTGAACTTTTGCATTTTGATGTCTTTTGAGTTATAGCTTTCAGACTCATCCCCAATTAATACAATGGAAAAATACCAAAATATTAATACAATTAATACAATGGAAGAATATCAATAATCAATAATTAATACTCCTCTGCCTCAGTTATTACTTTCACTTTCTAAAATTCATTTATATTCTCAAATAACGTTTGCTTAGGGTTTTTTAAAATTTTAATTATATTTCTCAAAGAACAAAGCTTTGCTCTGAGAGTTGAGGCTATCCGACCTTTTTTATAAAAGACTAATATTTTAGCCATTCCACTGCTTTAAATAATTTATATACATTTTTGCACAATTGATTTGCCCTTATCAAAAGGTTTTGAAGACTGCAAATAATCACTAAGACAGCTAAAATGATCTGTGTCATCATGCTACAACACGGTTTGGGGGTTACAATGAAGATACTGAACTCAGTGTCAATCAATTCCAAGAGCAGGGATTGAAATGATTGGCACTTTGAGAAATAATTTCATGTTGCAATTGTCCGGCATCCTCTCCTTAAAGTTCTAAATGTTTTATGAGTAAAATAGCTGTTGTATGAAACTGTACATAGAGTTTGTCATTAATAATCTATTATTATTAAATTGGGATTTATACATATACAGAATACTTTATTTTAATCTGCTCCACCCTCATAATTTTGATTCTACTGCCCATGAGTGACTACAGTCTACCAGCAATTTTGTGGAGCTTTTGGAGATGTTTTAATAAAGAAGAGAAGTACTAGAAATAATGTCTTCAAGCATGGGCTGCTTGATAAAACCCCCTCTGGTACTTCAGGTCCCAACTTACTACTCACCAATTCCGTGAACTACATTTCATGGTATAATCAGAGTAAGTAAACCACAGTGGTATTGTTGTAGGTCTTGGAGTCAGAAAAGCCCTGGGTTAAAATGTTAGCCCAAAGTCACTGACTATAACTGGGGAAATTAGTAAACCATTGAGATATTTGGTTTACTTACATGTAAAATGGGAATGATACTTAGATAATACGATTGTTCTAAGGATTGAGGTACATGCTCCTGATCCTCTACACCCTCCTGACTACAGCTGTGTTGTAAATTCTGGCCAGAACTTTTGGAAGACTTATTATCTTCCATCCACTTTTAAATGTGAGATTTGTCAACATTTAATACTAAATCCTCTTGTATTCTATGTTCTGTCCCCTAGCAATTTCATTCATATGTATGACTTAAGAAATTCACCTAGACATAGATGACCCTTAACTGTATATTAGTAGTGCAGATGTTTCTTCCAAATTTTAGTTCTTCTATACAAATGCCTGAGAACTCCACTTGGAATTATAATAATCTCCTACCACTAAGTTCTCAAAAATGACATTTGTAAGCTGCTTCACCAAGGCACAAAGCATTTTCCTTTTTATAAAACAGAACCTTCATTTTATCTTTCCATTCATTGACTAAACAATTTTTACTGATTTACCATCAAATCTATTGACCTTTTTTTTTCCTTGCTCCCAAGTCTCTTTTGAAGAAATTCCACAGATATTTTTTCTGACAGTGTCTTTTCCAGCTCTAGAGTTTTCATTAGTTCTTCTTGTTTGAGGTTACCACCTGTTTGTTAGTCATTGTCGTATTTCCCTTTAAGTCTCTGAACATATATAATACTTGTTTTAAGATAAAATATTTTCATTTATACATCTAGAGTTTCTTGGGAAGCTTCCATTGGTTGCTTTTTAATCTGTTTCCAGTTTTTATTCTCTGATCAGCTCTAGTAACTTTCATTGTGTACTGAGTATCGAGGATGGCATATAAAGTCAGACTGCTGACACTGTTCTGGGAGAATGCCAAGCTGGTTGGACTCTAATTGAAAATTTTGTCTCCTTTGCATTGGTACCAGCTGAAATCTCTGCTCAGTTCTTTAAGTTTTGCACTTTCTCCTTGGCTCCTTGGAGTCGACTCTTTTGTGCATGGTTCAGAGGTTGGCTAAGTGTTATGCTTTGTCAGCAGAATTGGGGCCTTCTTCTCTACTGAGCCTTCATTTCCAGACCTCCCCCCTTTGCTGTCCAGCTGCTCTGGAATCCCTCAAGTCCACCATCTGACTCCTCAGTCCAGTAACACTGTGGCTTTCTGCATAAAGATGAACTGCCCTTGAGAGCATGAACTGGGATGGGACTTGCTTTCAGGGAAAAAACCCACTTAAAACAAATTTCACCCAAATCTCTCCCCCTTTTCAAGAGCCCACTTTCCCTTAAGTTCTGCATGATATCAATGATGTTATAATGATTTTAAAGATGTTTCTTTCATATTTTCCCATAGTTTATATTTCTTATGTTGGAAGGGCTAACCAAGATACCCTCTTATATTGTTGAGCATCCTTTTATTTCATTGACTACATTTAGTTTGATGCTTGGAAATTAAAGTCTTTATTGCTGCTTACCAAATCATCTTGCCATCTAATTGCTGAAAACAAAGTGTCCAAAGGCTCTACAGGTCAGGAAACTGGGTATGATTAACTAGATGCCTCAGTTCAGTTTCTCTTGTAGACTGGAACTGAAGTCTGCAGTCATCTCAAGGTTTAACAGAGGAAGAATCGGCTTCTAAGCTCACTTAAGTGGCAAAGACAGAACTTGGTTAACCACTGTTGAGTGAAGATATCACTAGCCACATGGAACTCTCCATAGGACAGGTCAAACATTGCGTCCCCTTAGAGGGAGAATTCCAAAGAGAGAGGGTAGCCAAGACAGTATTCATGCTCTGTCTTAGGAAGGACACCCACATCACCTCTACCACAATATATTCACTAAATTAAAAAAAGTCCCTAAATCTAGCCAATATTCAAGAAGTATCTATTATAAAAGAATGTGAATATAAGAGGCCACTTCAGGGGTGTATACTATAGTCTTTTATTTCAATCTTTGTATTTTTTTTTCTGTATTTCATCTTGATTTTCTATCAGTCTTTTTTCAATACATAATTCATTATATATTATTGTGTATTACCTATTATAAATGTAAAAGTTTGGAGATAATTTTTGGTCTAACATGTTTTCTTTCGAGAGATTTGATGTTCATTTACTTCTGTTATATGCCTAGGAGCACAAGTAGTCCTGAGTAACCCTTACCCAGCTAGAGAGTCTAATGTTTTAAAGTTTGATTTATTTATTGTGAGGGCTGAACTACTTTCAGTATGCTCCTACTCTCTGGAGATGGTGTGCAGAATTCCTTCTCAAAATCTGTGAAGTTCAGTGAGGTCTCATTTCCTTGAAATGGCAAAAACTCCTATGTCCATGAATTTTTAGAAAGCTTCTGCACAGCTAAAGTCTCTAAACTCCCTATTCTAGAATGGTCAAAAATGGTAAGGCAAAAGGCAGTTCATGACATAAATAGAACACATCAAAAGCCCATTGACAAATCCAAACTGTCATAAATTACAATCAAAATATGTCTGGGAAGAAGATGTAAATGATAAAAGAAACCTTACCAGTCTACCTGTTATTTTTCTGCTTTGTTCCTCAATATTCTCTTGTGTTTTTTTATGATTTGTTGATAAATTCAGTATCTTGGAATAGCCACAGAAGGACAACACTGGGATCATCAAGTGATGATATGTATGTTTAGGGTTCCATTTTTAGGTGAAATTTTAAAAAAACAGATTTTGTTGGAGAACACATTGTTTAAAGGTAAACTGAGGAACATCAAAATTTTCAAAAGTTTACTTGAGAATACATAGATTCAAAAGTAGTGCCAAACCAGTGGCAGTAAGGAACCCTACTGACAGGAGCTAATGGGAAGATGTTTATAGAGAACCTGGAGCAGCAAAGCAAGGAAATTATTTGACTGGCTATAGTTAAAGCAGCTGTTGTTTGTAAGTTTAATTTTCTGGAATTTCAGTGCATTGATTCTGGCTTAGGTTTTGGTTTGCTTAAACAGGCTACCAAGGCATTGGGGCCACCTCAGCCTAAGCCTACTTATTTAATTACTTAAGAACATAAAGGCAGAATCTTCTGTCCAGGGAAGGGATGGTAAAGCCAAACAAAGAAGCAGTTAAAAAATAAATTCATGACTTTAGCAAGTTGAACAAATCATTCTTCATTTATTTACCCACTAAGTAATTCACCATCACTCATTCACTCATGTATTCTTTCACTCATTCAGAAAGTTCCTACTGATTACCTAAAATGTGCCAGAAACTTTAAGGGCCAGGTTATATAAAAGATAAATAAAATACTTTTAATTCTAGTGGAGGAGAATAAACAAAACCTACAGAGGCAGGTACATTGGAATTTGGGTACAAAAGCTCCACCTTATCTTTCTTTTTTCTTTTCTCTGTTTACTTTTCTATCTTTACTTCACTCTGTTTTTCATTTCTGACTATAGATAGGTAACTAAAGTTAGCCCACATAGCTTAGGCATAATATTTCTGTCTTCAAATCCAGATAAATGCATCTTATACACTATACATAAAAAATTATTTCTTTATGAAATTTTAGTATTTGTTCTTGTTAATGTTTTTTTTTCCCAATCTTGCCAACAAAACCAACAATGCCAAATAGAATATATTTTCTGCTTTTGTGGTATCCATATGAAAAGTAATTTTCTCTATAGTATTTACTCAATAATTATCTTACAATTTATTTTGGCAGGCATAACTTCCTGGAAGGAACTGAATGGCAAGAAAATATCTCCATATTTTTCAATGTTCTTTTCGTTATGATGAATTGAGGGCTGCACATAATTCTGCCTTCATAAAAATACAACCCCTTGTTTTGAAATTCAATAAAGTTAGGCATCTGAATGATAATAGCTGTTCTTATTTATTAACAGGTAAAAAATTTGCAAACTGATAATTCACTCTAACACACTTTCTGTGACACATTTCAAAAATAATCTGGACATTCTAGTGTCTTAAAATATTGAAACTGAGAATCCTTGAGCCATATAATTGAGTTTCTTATAACTTTCCTCCTTCCTTCATTTATATATATTACTCAGAAATGGGGGTATATATCATTTTTATTAAAAGTACCACCATATTGATTTACCTGAGGCCTTATTAACAGGGACTTTTTTCTGTGACAGAAGGTGCTATTGACTGTAAGATGAATATGAGAGATGCAAAATCGAGCCCAGGGCTAAAAGTGAGTCTTTCACAACCTATTTAATCAGCAAGAGGTCAAACAGATCCATTGTCCAGTAAACATTTCAAAAATCCGTTTACTTTTATCATCTAAAGTTTAAGGTATAGTTTATAATATTTATGATGGTGATAATTAAAAGTCCTTATACTGAAACCCTCATAGACTCTGTAATCCTCCTCAGTGTTTTGTACTAAGTATTTTACTGCACATAATTAGTATTCTGCTTAGACTAAATAGGAGCTCCTAACTTCTTTAAATTTAGGATTCAATCCAGGTGGGATTTACCAATGTTTAGTTATATTTAAGATGATTTCTAAGTAAATATTTTAAATAATTTTTAGTGAAATATACTTTGAATAATACTGATCAGCTGCTTATTACAAAGTGTCATTTTTTTCAGCAAATGTGTATTTCTTGAGTGCCTACTAGGTGCAAAGTTGTATTTTAGACTACAGAGGTTTTAATACTAAAATGAAAGAGTCTGGTTCTATAACATTAAAGAGTTTTTAATTAAGAGGATGATTCAAATTAAAATGTAGCAATGTGATTACAGAAATAAATATGTTA
Organism: Manis pentadactyla; assembly: GCF_030020395.1. NCBI lineage: Eukaryota > Metazoa > Chordata > Mammalia > Pholidota > Manidae > Manis > Manis pentadactyla. The sequence goes on from NC_080026.1 coordinate 78,607,957, forward strand.
TACTAGAAATTTAAACTAAGTGTTGAGAAAGCAGTATATACTTTTACTATGAAAGTCAGGGTATCCTTTACAAATATGACTTTGGCCTGGTTTTCAAAAGGCAAAGAAGGTATTTATTCACATATAGAGAAGGGTAAAAGTAAGTTTTCTGGTGGTAAAAACAACATGTGGAGGTGAGAACAGAAATGGTATATTGTATAAACATAACCATGTGGTTGTGCTATAGGATGCAGGATAATAAAATAATGAGAATGTCAGGTGGTATAATAAAATTTAGAAAGACTCTGAATGTCAGGCTAAGAATACAAATTTTATTTGAGGAGCTTTTGAAGGTTTTTGAACAAGAGGATGACATCCTCCTAATGGAATTGTAGAAAACTTACTATAATGGACACAAGCATTACTCACTGCAGTGGTGAGACCCTGAAGGCAATCAGGTAAGGGATGTCAAGGACCTAAATGAGAAAAGTTGCTGTGAAATTGAAGAGAATTTTTCTTTGGAAATGAAGTCACAAAGTGATGTGTAGTCTATAATGCAATAGAATTGAAAACCTTTTTTTCTCTCTCTAAATTAAAGTAATAACAAAGAGAAATGCCTTCTCTTCTGACCATTCATACTCTGTCAAAAGAAAAACACATTATTTACCCTTCTTTATCAAGCATGTGTATACTGAAAGCACTTAATAGCCCCAAATGATAGCTGCAGAAAAATAATTTATTTTTTTCTCCATTGATTCTTCTATCTGATTTCCATCAGGTCTCTAGGTAACAAGGAATACAATGTATGTCACCTTTACCCTGGGTGGGTCATCCTCAGTGTGATTCAGGTTGTGACTAATTTTAATTCTGGACCACTGGGAATGTCACAAAATAGTAAGCACTGTAGGATTTGCCCATATGGAGTCTAACTAAATATATCTACTTATGCCATTAGGGAATTATTACTGTATTGGTAGCTACTATGGTCTGCATATTTGTGTCCCCCCACCCCAAAATTCTAATGTTGAAATCCTAATTCCCAAAGGTAATGGTATTCGGAGGTGAAACCTTTGGGAGTTGTTTAGTATGTGAGAGTAGAGCTGTAGTGAATGGGATTAGAGTTATTATTAAAGAGATCCCACAGAGATCCCACATCCTTCCCACCATCTGATGATACAATGAAAACTCTGTAACCCCAATGCGAACAACCTGCTTTTGGACTTCCAGCTCCCAGAACTTTGAGAAACAAATTCCTATTGCTCAGAATGTAGTTCTATCACTGTTTAATATTGGAGACAATGTTATCCTTAGAAATCTTTTTAGTAGTGAGAATGAATTACTGGCTTATATGAGCATTGCAAAAATTTTAAAAATTAATTACAATAAATATTATAATTTCAAGGTAAATATGTATAAGACACTGACTTTAATGTTTTGAATGAGTGGTTCCTCTTAACCCTCAAAACTATTTAATGAGCTCTGAACTACATGCTTATTTTACAGTTAAATAAATTGAAACATAAAAATGTAATTATTGCTATAAAACCACAATGCAGGTAAATGAGAAAGCAACTTAGGCACCCAGACCTCTCTGATGTTGACTTTAAAGCTATTAGGCCCTCCTTGACAGTTTCTAATATTTTATTATTTCCATTACAAAGGCTTAAATGCCAGTATGCTATTCATTGTAATAGTCTCATTGGTCTTACCATATGCCCTTCTATTAAAATAATGTTAAATATCACCTCTAACTTGACTTGTGATATCCTGTTGTCAAATGAATTCTGAAATGTTAACTCCTGCTTAAAGATCTGCTATTATTCAGAATGTAGTTCTATCACTGTTTAATATTGGAGATTTTAATAATAAAGATACAGATTATATTAAGGTAAAAGTAAACATTTACTGAACAGTAAATGCATGATAGGGTCTGTCTTATATGGGTCCCAATCCCATTCAGAACAATTAAAAAATACAGAAGCAGGAAGAAGAAGGTTGAGAAAGAAAATGAGTTTTTTCTCTACAGAGAACACATTGCTTCACCAAATTTGCCTATGTACTTTCAGCTCATTCATCAAGCTTCAACTTGGAATTCACTGCCTTAAGTAGACTTTCAGGCCCCCCAATATCAATACCTGCCAACAGACAGCAATTTACCCCATCTTTATGCTCCCTTAAATGCTGTGTTTTCATTGCCTGCAGACTGAACTATTCAAGGGCAGGAGCTTGTTCACCGTTGTATCTTGCTCCTAGCAATGATAACTATAAATTGAATGAATGAGTGGACTAATTCTTAGGAGTAAATTTTTCCTACCTCCGCATCCACTGGCATTCAAACTAAATAGAATAACTTAATTTTGGTGACTATAATCACATTCTATGAGCCTACCTGTGGTATCAGGACAGTGGTGATAGACAGTTCTTATTTCTACTGATAACTACCCACCTCATCATGATGTGGAGTTTGAATTTCCACTTCTTTTGACTCAGAGGTTTCTCTAAAGCCTTGGAAATGATCAGCTCACATATAATCACAGCCTAAAAATAACAAAGAATTAACTCCCCTAGGAGACTTCTCAACTAATAGGGGAGGCAGTCATCAATAAATACCTTAGCATCTCACCTTTCACACAAACAATCTAGCAGGAATTATGTAAAATTCACTGAAGTCCTGGAGTAATTTTGCAAAGGTCTACAAACATATCCTCAATAACAGACCCTAATACTGGCTTTCTCTCTGTTTTGTCTCACTTCCCAAGCTTCATCATCCCTTATCTTTAGAACCAACTTCTGAATAAACTAATTGCATTCAAGTCTTTGTTCAAACTGAGATACTCCAAAACTGTAAAATGCTATTGAGGTCTAATATTCCTTTAGGTTTTTCCTTCCCATGATCATTTTTACTCACTACTCCCTCAGTTTGATTGAACCTTGACCCTATTTCCCATTTTGTCTGAGCTTGCCATGACACCTAATAGGCAGAATGGTAAAAACAATGCACCACAAAGAGAATATTCATTCCTAGCTCTACTTCTCCCATGTTTTTTCCAGCTCCTTTACAGACTGAAAGTTTACAATGGCATCATCCTTATATCTGATCTTTATACCACTTCAGATCTCAGCCTACTGATTATACTATATGCTTTAAAACAGATATTGGGATTAAATACCTGAAATGCCTGGGAAAGGTTGAGCTGGAATATTTCTTTGAATTGAAATTGAAACAGAGCTGATCAATACAATATGGCAGCATGAGAGGTGAGACAGAGAAATCCTCCCAAAACCACATTTAATAAGAAAATATAGTTTATACAACGAATCCTAAAAGAGCAACAAGAAAGAAGGCTGCATCAGACTACATACACTTGGAAAACAGAGCAGACCTCATGAAACAGGGTAACGTACCAAAGCCTTGATCTGGTGGGACCCAAGCCCTTCCCCCACCCCAGCTCACCACAGGGAGGAAAATAAATGGAGCAGGGTGGGGGTGGAGGCCTAGGACTGCTGAACGCCCAGCGCTGGAGAGCTGGTTTGGGAGAACAAACCTACACTGCATGGTGCTTTGGAGATTAGTGGGGCTGGAAAGCTAAGACAGGTGGAATAAGTGGAGAGAAAGATGCCAGCCATTTGTGGAGGCCAGGGATCCACAGCTGGCTGCTCTGGGATGAAGGAAAGGCAGGTGGTCCAAGAGGCTTCCTAGCAGCGAGAGGGCTGCTGAAGGGGTGGGGTTTGCACAGAGCTTGCTGTGCAGGAGAAGGGTATGTGGATGAGGTTTTCTGGGCACGCTCTGACCAGCAGGTTGGGAACTTTGAGGAGTTTCACCTGCTTCATCCCCCTGGCTGGCTATTCACCTCAGAGGCCCCCCACTGTGATACATAGCCTTCTATGCCTTCCTCCTGGCCTGTTGGCACTGGCTTGCAAAACCAGCAGTCACTTCCCTGGCATCAGGCAAGACAGAGGGAGGCCATGCCTACCTATGACAGCAAAAGATGCAAAGCACAGAGACTTACACCTGTGTGCTAGGCCCACTGGTTCAGACAGTGGAGAAAAGCACTGCAGTCAGAAGTAGGAAACAGCTCTTTCTTCCCCCCAGGCATCAGAACCACTCCACTGTGAACCCCGAACTCACTACAGGGGCTGAGCAGCTTCAGACACTAGAGCTTCTGGGCATTAGAGTGTGCCACATAGAATTATGAAACGTTAAAGGAACCTGGCTCAGACCAAAATCTCACAAATACCAGAGAAAGGGTCAAATGAAACTGAACTCACCAATATTCCTGAAAGAGAGTTCAAAATAAAAATCATAAACATGCTCGTGGAGGTAAAGAAAATATTCAAGAACTCAGGGATGAACTTAGGACAGAGATTCAGTCATTAAGAAATTCCATATCTGAAATGAAACATACCATGGAGGGATTTAAATGCAGATTAGATGTAGTAGAACAGACAGTAAATGGAATCGATATTATAGAAGAGGAATACAAAGAAGCTCAGGCACAGAGAGAAAAAAGGATCTCTAAGAATGAAAGAATATTGAGAGAACTGTGTGACAAATCCAAACATAACAATATTCATATTATTGCGGTAGCAGAAGAAGAAGAGAGAGAAAAGGGGAAAGAAAGTATCATGGAGGAGGTAACTGCTCTAAACCTCCCCAACCTGGGGAAGGAGGTAGTCTCTCAGGCCATGGAGATGCACAGATCTCCCAACACAAGGAAAACAAGGGAGACAACACCAAGAAATACAATAATTAAAATAGCAAATATCAAGGATAAAGAAAGACTTCTAAAAGCAGCTAGACAGAGAAAAAAGATCACATACAAAGGAAAACCCATCAGGGTATCATCAAATTTCTCAACAGAAACCTTACAGACCAGAAGGGAGTTGCATGATATATTTAATGCAATGAAAAAAAAAGGGCCTTGAACCTAGAATACTCTACCTGGCAAGATTATAATTTAAATTTGAAGGAGGGATTAAACAATTTTCCTTTAATATCAGGAACAAGACAAGGATGGCCACTCTCCCCACTTTAATTCAACATAGATCTGGAGGTCCTAGCCACTGCAATCAGACAGCACAAAGAAATAAAAGCATCCAGATTGGCAAAGAAGAAGTTAAACTGTCCCTTTTTGCAGATGACATGATATTGTACATAAAAAAACTCTAAAGAATTCATTTCAAAACTACTAGGTATAATATCTGAATTCAGCAAAGTTTTAGGATACAAAATTAATTCACAGAAATCTGTGTCATTCCTATACTGTACACTAATAATGAACTAGCAGAAAGAGAAATCAGGAAAACAATTCCATCCACAATTTTATCAAAAATAGTAAAATACCTAGGAATAAACTGAATGAAGGAGGTGAAAGACCTATACTTTGAAAACTACAAGACACTACTGAGAGAAATTTAAAGAAGATACCAATAAATGGAAACACATCCCATGCTCATGTATAAGAAGAATTAATATTGTCAAAATGGGCATCCTGTCTAAAGCAATCTACAGATTCAATGCAATCCCTATCAAAATACCAATAGCATTCTTCAACAAACTAGAACAAATTGTTCTAAAACATATGGAACCACAAAAGACCCTGAATAACCCAAAGCAATCCTGAGAAGGAAGAATAAAGCCAGGGGGATTATGTTCCCTGACTTCAAGCTCTATACAAAGAAACAGTAATCAAGACAATTTGGTACTTTCACAAGTACAGACCCATAGACCGATGGAACATTCTAGTGAGCCCAGATATGAACCCAAGCATATATGGTCAATTACTATACAATAAAGGAACCATGTATATACAATGGGGAAATGACAGTTTCTTCAACAGCTGGTGTTGGCAAAACTGGACAGCTACATGTAAGAGAATGAAACTCTATTATTGTCTAACCCTGTATACAAAAGTAAACTCCAAATGGAATAAAGACCTGAATGTAAGTCATGAAACCATAAAACTCTTAGAAGACAACATACGGAAAAATCTCTTGAATATAAACATGAGCAATTTTTTCCTGACCGCATCTCCTCGGGCATGGGAAACAAAAGCAAAAATGAACAAATAGGAAAACATCATGCAAAAAAGCTGTACAGCAAAGGATACCACCAGCAGAACAAAAAGTTATCCTACAGTTTAGGAGAATATATTTGTAAATGACATAACTGACAAAGGGTTAACATCCAAAATATATAAAGAACTTGCATGCCTTAATACCCAAAAACCAAATACTGCTATTAAAAAATGGGTGGAGGATACGTACAGACACTTCCCCCAAAAATAAATTCAGATGGCCAACAGGCACATGAAAAGGTGCTCCACATCACTAATTATCAGGGACATGCAAATTAAAACCACAATGAGATATCACCTCACACCAGTTAGGATGGCCATCATAGAAAAGACTAGGAACAACAAATGCTAGCGAGGATGTAGAGAAAGGGAAACCCTCCTACACTGCTGTTGGTAATGTGAACTAGTTCAACCATTGTGGAAAGCAGTATGGAAGTTCTTCAAAAAAAATAAAAATAGAAATACCATTTGATCCAGGAATTCCACTTCTAGAAATTTACCCTAAGAATACAATAGCCCAGTTTGAAAAAGACATATGCACCCCTATGTTTATCACAGCACTATTTACAATAACCAAGAAATGGAAGCAACCTAAGATGAATGGATAAAGAAGAGTTGGTACATGTACACAGTGGAATATTATTCAGTCATAAGAAGGAAACAAATCCTACCATTTGCAACAACATGGATGGAGCGAGAGGATATTGTGCTCAGTGAAATAAGCCATGTGGACAAAGACAAGTATCAAATGATTTCACTCATCTGTGGAAAGTAAGAATAGAGAAAAAACTGAAGGAACAAAACAATAGATTCACTAAACCCAAGAATGAACTAAGAGTTGCCATAGGGAAATCAACTGGGCAGGGTGGGTGGGAAGGGAGGGATAGGGGGAATAAGGGCATTATGATTAGCACACAAAATGTGAGGCGGGACACGGGGAAGGCAGATAGCACAGCAAAGACAAGTAGTGACTCTATAGCAGCCTACTAAGCTAATAGTCAGTGACTGTAATGGGGTATGTGGGGGGGCTTGATGATGGGGGTAATCTAGTAACCACAATGTTGCTCATGTGAATGTATATTGATGATACCAAAATTATATATATATATAAAGGAAAAAAGTTGTATCATAGTTCAGAAGCATATTTTTATTACTGTTTAAGATACAGTATATATAAAAGATGCATATTTATATATATATCATTTTTCACATTATTTCCAATTATTATATCCCTATTATTATAAACAATATACCCCTTCATCTCAAGATACTACATTTTTGTTTTTAAAACTGAGGCATTTAGAAAAGGCTATATGTTGTGTATTGTTTCTTTATTGGGGCAGTGAGAAAATAAAGAATCTTTACCCCGTCTATGTAATATTTATACTATGTCTATGTCTATGTTGTATAAAAATAATAGAAGGTTTAACTTCATTTATATCCTCTGGTGGTGGCTCACCTTGAAATAGTTCAGAACTGAACTGACTTCTCTTTTGGTAGGTGTCTGATTACTTCTCTCTCTGTCCCCATTACATTATTTTTGGAGTCTTCAAATGTTAGCCTAGATTATATATGGTGTCTTCTTTCAATATATAGCTTCATAGCTTCAAGGCTACTTTTTCCTCAGTGAACCTTTATGCTTTTTAGTATTTGGTCTCTTTCACAGTTTTGATTTACTTTGTATCTACTGTTTTCTGTGGCTCAGATAATCTGCCTTCCGTTTATAGCTGATTTTTATTGAATTTTCACAACAGTCTTTCTTCACTTTGTTTTCTATGTATTTTATTTTATTCCTTTCCATGTTATATTGCTCTTAAATAATATCTATGGTGTTTAATTGCTCTTATGTCATTTCTAATTTAGTCTTCATTTTGAAAAGCTATTTTTTCTCCTTTTTACTCCATTCTCTCAGTTCTGTTTAAAAATCATCTTTTTTATTCAGTGACCTCATTGCATAAATTTAAATTTGATTTAAACATTGACACCATAGACTCTATTTATTTCTTAAAACTCTTCTGGCATTTAAAAAAAATATTTGGTATATTAATGTTACAGCCTGCTTTATACACACGTCTTTATGATAAGCCTTCAATATATAATCAGAAATATTACTCTGTTCTTTGTTTCCATTATCTTTATAATAACTGTGTGTGAGTACTCCAAAAAACGTGTTTTTTTAAATATAGAAATGATTTCCAATCCAATGGGATGTTACAAAGTAATGTATGTTTATAAATAATAGATGCACACATATAAGTTAACTTGTAGTCCTTGAACTTAATCGGACAGTGTATCCTCTAGCAAAGTCTAGTGGTTTTATTATAGATAGAATCTGTTCTTGCCTTTTTCTTCCTAGAATAAAATATCATTTTATATCTTGCCCCACTTTGGATTTAAAAATCTTTGTTCAAATAAGAAGCCATGATCAAACATTTTCTCTGTCTACTAGAACAAATCAATCCATAAATTAACTCTACCTCAGACAATGCATCAATATTATCTGTTCACAATCTATCACAGCAAACCTAAAGAGATATACTTATTTGAAGGCACTTATGAATTATCACTTGAAAAATATCCACTCATTCTCACACTAATCAGTTACAAAATTCAATGAGAGTGAAGTCTTTTGAAAGGGAGATTTTAGAGAAGGAATTAACTTGTCATTAAACTATATCAGAAAGTGTAAAAGATAATCCAATCATTGTCTCAGCAACTACAAAAGTATATATATTTTTGTTTCATTTCTACAACGTGTAAGACTACAGTGCATAATGGCATCTGACTGTTCAGACATATGACATATTTTTGTTATTTTATAACTAAGATGTCAGCAATTGGAATGGAAAAATTACTAACATAGATTTGTTTATGTCATGAAAAAGTTGATTTAGAAAAATGGGAGAAAATCTGAATGATGATTTTGTAATATGGAAAAAGTGCATTTTACCAATTAATCCACAAATTGAAATGAGCTTTATTTAGTTAAAGCAAGCTCTTGGGATTATTTGGAATCTCAATCACAAAATAATAATAAGTGCTTTCTTTAAAATAAAAACTCATGTTAGTTAAGTAGCAAACCCATTTTCTTATATACTTTAAGCTAATATTATAATTTAGAATTCTGAAATTACAGACAGATCCTTTAAAATGGAAAAATCACTATTAATGAAAATAAGAGGAAAGCTATCTTCTCTAAGAGGTGGACATTTTTTTCACCCAAGACCTGTTTAAATGACCAAGATCAATATACTGGTATGTAAATTGAGTAAATCCCCTTGAAGTGCTTTTTTTCTTTAAACTTTTCTCTATCAGCTGGCTGAGAAAAATCAATACTACTTCAAGAAGGTCACAAGGGCAAAATTACAGAACAAAATAACCAGTCTACTGAGGAAGATAGGCTATTTTCTTTTCCTTTTGTATTTTCTCTTTTTCACTTACAGTGTCTCCTGTATGGTAACTTATGACCTGTAAGATGGAGCCATATATGAGTCCTAGCACTCCATATTTTCCATAAGGGTGCCTCTTGAATCTTGTGCTTTTACCTATTTAGTATCATTTTAAATAAATTGGCTGGCAAAATAAGCCTGTAAATGTATGGAAACACATATTTGCTTTCATGTTATCAGATTGTGAATGTGGGCATATTGTTCTGGTTCCAGGTCAAACCAGTTTTAGTGACAACACACAAAAAAAACTGATTTGGCGAGACTAATAAAGTGATACAGAGAATATTTTGTCAAGTGCAAGATATGTTACAAATTTAAATATTTTTATTAGAGTACTTCATATGTTAAGAAGTATTTTCAAATTTGTATTGTAAAGAGTTGTTTTTAAATAAAATATCATTTGTGCCTCCATTTTATTTTGGTGTTATTTTATTTATGCAAATACAGAACTATATTTTAACTCCTTTTGCAAATGTGCTTATGCAACTATAAGTCAAAGTCAAATTTGCAAATTAATCATAAACAACCAAAATAGTAAAATTCCAATTAATGAACCTAATTGCATATGATGTATGTATGATACTGAGAGAAATAAATCAATGATCTTGTTTTTATTTTATTTTATTTTTTTAATTTTTTTGTAGATAATTATTTTTTATTGAAGGGTAGTTGACACACAGTATTACATTACATTAGTTTCAGGTGTACAACATAGTGATTCAACATTTATATACATGACAATTCTAGGTACCAGCTATCACCATACCAAGCTGTTACAATATCTTGACTATATTCATTACATCCCGGTTACTTATTATTTTACCATTGGAAGTGTGTACTTTTTTTTGTTTGTTTGTTTGTGAGGGCATCTCTCATATTTATTGATCAAATGGTTGGTAACAACAATAAAATTCTTTATAGGGGAGTCAATGCTCAATGCACAATCTTTAATCCACCCCAAGCCTAATTTTCATCAGTCTCCAATCTTCTGAGGCATAACAAACAAGTTCTTACATGGAGAACAAATTCTTACATAGTGAATAAGTTCTTACATGGTGAACAGTACAAGGGCAGCCATCACAGAAACCTTTGGTTTTGCTCATGTATTATGAACTATAAACAGTCAGTTCAAATATGAATACTCATTTGATTTTTATACTTGATTTATATGTGGATACCACATTTCTCTCTTTATTATTATTATTTTTAATAAAATGCTGAAGTGGTAGGTAGATAAAAGATAAAGGTAGAAAACATAGTTTAGTGTTGTAAGAGAGCAAATGTAGATGATCAGGTGTGTGCCTGTAGACTATGTGTTAATCCAAGCTAGACAAGGGCAATAAAGCATCCATGTATGCAGAAGATTTCTCTCAGAACAGGGGGAGTGAGGTTCTAAGCCTCACCTCTGTTGATCCCCAATTTCTCACCTGATGGCCCCCCTGCAACTGTGCCTGACTTAGGTTGTTCCTCCCTTGAGGAATCTTACCCGTCTCTGGCTAACCAGTCATCTTCCGGGGCCATACAGGGAAATGTAAAGTTGGTAAGTGAGAGAGAAGCCTTATTGTTTGAAATGGTTAGCTTTTTACTTCTTTGCATATTTATGACCTGTAGCTTCTATGCCCAGCATTTGTCTTGAGGTATCTTTACCACTTGGAAGAATTATGATACTTGGTAAATTTGATATGAGGCACGAATTCTATTTAAGGGTTGTAATTAGGAAGGAAGAAGAAAAGCTATAGAAGTAGCAGGCTGCGGAAAACATGGGAAGATTGATTATTTCTTTGACATATCTTCTTGTAGAGCAACTTCAGCATGTATAGGTTTTAAGCTACTACTTAAATTGCACACACACATTAACATAATAGGAGTATAGTTACATAACCAAAGCATACCTGTAATTACCAGCCATCTCCAGTGAAACCAAGAAAACCAGTTAGGCACCTTAGGCATTTGTGAAAACTTATCTATGATATGGTGGATATGGTCCAACTGAACTTGAACAGTCTGAGAAAAATCAGACAAAGTAAAACAACCCATTCCTGGGGAATGTTCACATCCCTTATGTTCTTTTAACAGTAAATTGTCTGTAGTTGTAAGATTTTGGAGCGCTACAATTTGCACTTCTCCTAATTCTTGGTTGAGTTCCAACAGTATAGATCCAGTCAAATTTGTTGTTTTACTGTATGCACAGGCCAGCTTAGATATCTCCTTCCTCATTCCCATGGCAAGTCCAGGAAATGGTGGGATGAGTGCATCTACAGCTGCAGCAGTGTGTGGATCTTTGTTGGGGTTTTTTGATGATCATCTTCTGGCATGAGTCTTCCAGAGAGTGCTGATGTTGGAAGTTCTTTTTCATATCGTATCTTTGTGCATTTTCGGGGTAGCCCAATTAGGCTTTGATCCTCTGTATAAACACAAACGGACCCTTTGCCTACACTTTTATATGCCCTTTATACCCTTGTGTAGAACTCATTGGAGGTTACCACTCAGGAACTGCCCTTTTTTTTTTTTTTTTGTATCACTAATCTACACATACATGACGAATATTATGTTTACTAGGCTCTCCCCTATACCAGGTCCCCCCTATAAACCCCTTTACAGTCACTGTCCATCAGCATAGCAAAATGTTGTAGAATCACTACTTGCCTTCTCTGTGTTGTACAGCCCTCCCTTTTCTCCTAACCCCCCAAGCATGCTAATCTTAATACAGCTCTACTTCTTAACCATCCTGATCCCTCCCTACCCACCCATCCTCCCCAGTCCCTTTCCCTTTGATACCTGTTAGTCCATTCTTGAGTTCTGTGATTCTACTGCTGTTTTGTTACTTCAGTTTTTCCTTTGTTCTTATATTCCACAGGTAAGTGAAATCATTTGGTGTTTCTCTTTCTCCGCTTGGCTTGTTTCACTGAGCATAATACCCTCCAGCTCCATCCATGTTGCTGCAAATGGTTGGATTTGCCATTTTCTTATGGCTGAGTAGTATTCCACTGTGTATATGTACCACATCTTCTTTATCCATTCATCTATTGATGGACATTTAGGTTGCTTCCAATTCTTGGCTATTGTAAATAGTGCTGCGATAAATATAGGGGTTCACTGATCTTTCTCATACTTGATTGCTGCATTCTTAGGGTAAATTCCTAGAAGTGCAATTCCTGGGTCAAATGGTAGGTCTGTTTTGAGCATTTTGATGTACCTCCATACTGCTTTCCACAATGGTTGAACTAACTTACATTCCCACCAGCAGTGTAGGAGGGTTCCCCTTTCTCCACAGCCTCGCCAACATTTGTTGTGGTTTGTCTTTTGGATGGCAGCCATCCTTACTGGTGTGAGGTGATACATCATTGTAGTTTTAATTTGCATTTCTCTGATAATTAGCGATGTGGAGCATCTTTTCATGTGTCTGTTGGTCATCTGTATTTCTTTTTTGGAGAACTGTCTGTTCAGTTCCTCTGCCCATTTTTTCATTGGGTTATTTGTTTTTTGTTTGTTGAGGCGTGTGAGCTCTTTATATATTCTGGACATCAAGCCTTTATCGGATGTGTCATTTTCAAATATATTCTCCCATACTGTAGGGTTCCTTTTTGTTCTATTGATGGTGTCTTTTGCTGTACAGAAGCTTTTCAGCTTAATATAGTCCCACTTATTTATTTTTGCTCTTGTTTTCCTTGCCTGGGGAGATATGTTCAAGAAGAGGTCACTCATGTTTATGTCTAAGAGATTTTTGCCTATGTTTTCCTCCAAGAGTTTAATGGTTTCAGGACTTACATTCAGGTCTTTGATCCATTTTGAGTTTATTTTTGTATATGGGGTTAGACAATGGTCCAGTTTCATTCTCCTACATGTAGCTGTCCAGTTTTGCCAGCACAATCTGTTGAAGAGACTGTCATTTCACCATTGTATGTCCATGGCTCCTTTGTCAAATATTAATTGACCATATATGTCTGGGTTAATGTGTGGATTCTCTAGTCTGTTCCATTGCTCTGTGGCTCTGCTCTTGTGCCAGTACCAAATTGTCTTGATTACTATGGCTTTATAGTAG